>NW_024882602.1:0-240369 GCF_019059575.1 Amphibalanus amphitrite | reverse complement strand
TTTCTTTATTTTGATATAGGAAGAACTTTTCAGTTTCTGTAAGGCACAAGCGATCCAGTATGAAAAGAGCATGGGTCCCGAAAATTCTTCAGAAACAGAGAAATTATCGCAGCCACCGGCATTTGGGCGATCTGCTCGATCTGATAATGTTCCCCTGAATGTCCTAATTGATCAGTACGAGAATTTCTCTAGAGTTCTCGTAGATAATTTCTCTAGTTTCTGAAGAATTTTCGGGACCCATGCTCTTTTCATACTGGATGGAAATATATGCAAGGCACACATCCTCAACGCAAGACACCTTTTTCGGGACGAGAAATAGAATATCTTTGCCTAGGGTGATCGTTGGGCTGTAAAAGCTCCTGATTTATGCTCGTCTCAGCCCAAGCTACGGAACTGCTATTCCAGTTCAAAACCCATGTTAAAAAGTGAACTATTTCCTTTAAGCACCATTGGCATCTTTTGCAACATCACGGACGGAGATATAACCCGCGCCCTGGTGGGGTCTGTTTATAACGCGACCTGGTGGGGGGGGGGGGCTATTTTTTGCCCCCCCCCCTCGTATCTCCGAAACTACTGGACGGATCCGCAAAATTCAAACGGCGTTCGATAGCCCTGTCAAATTTGTCGAAGGAAACCAAATTTCATTGACCTCGGGGTCACCGATGACGTCACAGGTCA
Source organism: Amphibalanus amphitrite (assembly GCF_019059575.1). Lineage (NCBI taxonomy): Eukaryota > Metazoa > Arthropoda > Thecostraca > Balanomorpha > Balanidae > Amphibalanus > Amphibalanus amphitrite. Next base: position 239,691 of record NW_024882602.1, on the reverse strand, counting down.
GGTCAAAGATAAAATGTTTCACCGTTCACGGGGCTTCTAGGGAAAGCGCTATAACACCGAATAAAACGCATTTTGTCGAAAATCAGCGATAAGACGTCAGTTGTCTAGTACATATGTTGCTATTAGAGGTCACTGGTCATACCAGGTTAGGTCACAGGTCAGGTCACCAAAGGTCACCAAGGGTCACCCCATGAACCCAACTTTACTAAGGTTGTGCGATGCATGTTTTATGGCCAATTTTTCATTTCCAACCCAATGGTGTTGGTTATAAGACCATCAGGTACGGTTTAGGTCACTTTCTGGTGGAGGTCAGGTCAAGGTCAGGTCAAAAAAGGTCAAATTTTAAAGTTGATATTTTTGCATTAAATTGGTATCGATTCGATGCAGCTCGTCACGGGGAGTCTAATGGTGGTCTTTGTTTTGCGCTACGAGGTCTAGAATTGCTAAAAATTGAGTTTGAAAATTTGACGTCATCAATTTTGAACAGTTTTCTCGCTATAACTTCGCCAAAAAAAGAGGTATCAATCTAAAATTTGGTATGTAGATGGAAGGCGGTAAGGACTATCACATATATTCCGGTTTTTGCGAAATTCAAAAAACTTTTTGGATTTTTTGACTATTATATCCCAAAAATCTATTTTTTGATTTTTGGGGGTCAAAATCCAAAAATTTCAAAAATCCGAGATAGCAGTTTTGTAGCCCTGTCAATTCTACAGCTTTTATGTCCTTATCATTTTCTGTATTTGCAAAGCTATAGGCCTGACAGCTCTTCCCGCGGAACCCTTTTTTGGGTCGAAAACGGCAGAACATGACGTCACTCTGACGTCATTTCCGGCTAACCTATCATAGCCTTTGGAAAAATTTTTGGTCACCATGTGTAAAATTGATGTCCGGGAGGGTACTGAAAGTTTGGTGACGATCGGCGCAGCGGTTCTGGAGATATATCGAAAAGTCTGGAGGGGGGGCAAAAAATAGCCCCCCCACCAGGGCGCGGGATAAGCTTGCAACAAACCCTATGTAAACGCGTCTAATGCTGCATTAATTTTCCATTCACGCTGGTGAGCAGCCAGCGTGGGACGCTGGCCAACCGGCAGACCTGCCAATGTCCAGAATTAATCACTGTACTCTTACACATACACACCGGTGCAATCGGCAGTGTATTGCTGTCCGGACATCACTCACACACATACACACCGGTGCAGTCGGCAGTGTACATATCGCAGCCGGCAAGGTCACAGGCAGGAAAACCGGCCCCGCCGCGCCGCCGCATCGTTTTCCATGGAGCGACCGGAGCTCGGCGCACGCAAGGCGCGGCGCCCGTCCCGTCCGTCCGCCGCCCCCGGCTGCGCTGCACCCCTGTGTCGCGTGATGACGCCGCTCCACGAGCTCTGTACGGACGGTGAGCTCTGTGTGGACTCAAGTTTGACCCAGTGGGCTCTGTACTGTACGCCCGCCGCTCTGGCCCAGTGAGCTAGGTGTGGCCCCAGTGAGCTAGTCAGGTGCGGTCATGGCGTCACGGCTATGTGAGCTCCGTGTGGTAAAGGGTCCTGACACTGGACCGGGATCGGCCCAATCTCCGCCAGATGTTCGAAATTACGCCAGATTAGGCCAGCCGGAGAGCGGATTCGGTCGACCGTGACCTGTCCTCTCACCGGCCGCCCCGGAAAGCTGGGATCGGGCTCTGAAAAAAAAAAACAGATTCTATCCAACATCAGCGCATCAGCATGCAAGAGATTTGTCCTTACCTATGTTTGCATGGCCGTGAAATAAAACGTTTATTACGACATGTTATGTGCCCTATTTTATCGACATTGTTTCTCACGGGAATACGTGACCATATAAATTTCGATGGGTCAAATGATTTCGGTTCCGTCCTCATGAAGCGTTCCAGCCACCATTGGGTGTGAATCAGGGTGAAAATAGCACATGTTCCCCAAGTGTGATAGGCACAACTGGTGTTCGCACACCGCGCCAGACCCCATGTGTCAGCTGTCCCCGTAAAACGGAGCCATCGCATTGTGAAGTCAACACCTGAACTCAAATCTAATAGGCACTTCGTTTAGTGTGTTTCGGCTGAAACGTCTATTTCATATTCAGATATGGAAACTGCTATCGGCTCGTAATGCTGCCTTAATCGGTTAGAGACTATGCGTGCTGATCCATCTTACTGAAGAGCAGTGCTGAGCTATCACACTGAATCTGGTGGAATCTATTTCCTCCCACTGGAGGTCACTTTATGAGGTCTCTGCTGCCGCACTCGACCGGCATGGATCAGCTCCATGGATTTTACGAGGGATGCGCTTTTTTTGTAAGTGTGAAAGGACCGAAAGCTGGCAAAGCAAGACTTGATGCATATTTGTGTGACTAACCGAATGCCTGTGAATCTATATTTCGATATACCTATGCTATGAGGTTTGACCAATATACGTAGCTTCTTCATTGAATACAGAATCAAACACTACGGCACACCGTCGCGTCGTGTCTCCCACTATACATATCCCGCCCTGCCGGGGATTCACTGTCGGCCGCTCCCCGCCGGCCAGCCCTGCACGATCGGCGAGCGTGCCGCCGCCACGGCAGGGAGGGTGCCACCCCACCGCGCCGGCGGGCACACACCCGAACAAACCAAACCGGTCAGTTGGCCGCGCCGCACCAGCTACTGGAGAAATGAAAGTGGCCGCGCGCGCGCGACCGGCTGCCTCCGGAGAGGGCGAGAGGGCGGCACGGTGGGGAGAGAGGGCGGGAGAGGCGCCGAGGGAGGGGCGCCAGCGAGAGTGATCTGGTCGGGGACGGTCACGGCCGCTGTCCGTTCACCGTTACACATGACGTCACTCAGCTGCCGGCCGGTGACGTCATCTGAGGGCCGAGCCAGGGGCCGGCAGGGAAGGTGACGGTCGGGTCAGAGGTGGACACCATCGGCAAATAAATACCCGTTTGTCCCCGAGCTTTTCTTGTCTCTATATTGCAACTAACTACTAAATTTAGTCGATCAGTTGCCCGAACTGGAGCATACGAAGGGCTTCACTTAGGTTATATTGTCAATTGTCTCAGATTGCTACACTTTTGCCTGCACCATCGTATTTGTATTCCCTTAAACATTATTGACGATGCAATGCCTTCCAAACTGCTGACCAATGAAACAATGTTGCATGTTGTTGCACCGTGCACTTCACACCTCGCAGTGTTGTCCACATAACGCAGGATACGTTCTTGTTCCGCAGTTGGCGTCCCGGCTCGAGTACGCCCGGTTCGAGAAGGATCGCTGGAAGCAGGTGACCCAAGTCGACTGGAAATCCATCAAGGATGAGAATGTCAAGCGCCAGTTCAAGGTGCTCTCCAAGCTGGGCACGGCTGCCCTGCCAGAGGACAGGTTGGAGAAGGTGAGCTGCTGCTTTATGTTCTTTTATTTGTAGCGGAGGCAATGTTAAATAATAGGACAAGACAATATTAAATAATTACGACCATAGCGCGTCTGCGTCACATGGCTTCTGAACATTTAGGTACCTAGCCAGCTTGCTTTGCTCGCCATTTATTGGCGTCTTTCAGCAATATCCGCACTACCTTTCCTGGTGTTTCGGCGCCACACCTCCGAACCGCACACAATTTGTGGCGGACCATCCGCAGAGTTATGTAGCGTCGCGAACAGTCGTGACCGGTCGGCGATGGTTATCACGCGCCTCTGCCGCCCGGCACGTAGGAGAGCCGTCGGCCAGTCTGCGCCTCACTGCATACAATGCGCCTCAGTGGCATCCCTCAGTCAATATGCTCTAGCTGGTCTGCGTGGTATAGGCTCGACACTGCCTGGCATGACCGTGTAAATTCAATGGCGTGGAATATGTCAGCCTGCTGAGGATTGACTTATATTGAAAGTGATTATTTATTTCACTTAATTTCAACTGTTTAATTCTTAAATAAATCTGATTTGGAACATGTGGCGAACATTATGTTACGATACTATTTTTCTGTTTATATCAGCATCATCATCATCAACCAGTTTATAATTCATAACATCGCTATGCATTTAAGGGATATAGGCCTCAAATTCATAATTTATTCTCTCGGTACGTGCCTCATGTTTTAGCGTTGGATCCGCCTCCTGTATCGCGCTGACGTGTGACTGTTTCTCCACCTTTTTCGTTTTTTCCGCAGTACGACCAGTTGCAGAGTGGCATGGAGCGGACGTACAGCACGGCCAGGGTGTGCAACCTGAACGGCACCAGCTGCGACCTCAGCCTCGAGCCCGGTACGGCACACTCTGACGGGTGTGACAGTGGCACGTTTTGGGATACGACTCAGGGTTTTCAATGTCACTCGCAGGGGCGCCGCCACGGATTTTTGACTGGGGGGGACGGACTGACCGACTGAAAACCCAAAAGTAGACATTCTTACCGTGGCTTTTTCGGTCGGATGCATTCAACGTTTAAAGCAAATATGCCACTTTTAACATAGGGTTTTGAACTGAAGTAACAGTTTTGTAGCTTGAGCTGAGACGAGAACAAATCAGGAGCTTTTATGGCTCAACGATCACCCTAGCTAGCCAAATATATCGGTATCGATTTTAGGTTTGAAGACTGAAGTCATTCCCATAGATTACACCTTGTCATTCTCTTACCGAGGAATCCATTCCCTTACGGAAAAATGCTAGCCAATCAGCATTCAGCTGGTTTGAATTACATACTATGCTTGGTCAACGCGTAATTAGCATCCGCTGCAATATACCTAGGTAAGTAGCCTCTACGAAAGATGGAAAATAGTGATGTAAAAATAAATATAAAATCCTTTTGCAAATATTCATTATTTCCTGACCATTTTAAGTTTAAAAACTCATAAAACTGTGGCAAAACAACTGGTTTGAGGAAAGTAGTTTAGGTACATAGGTGTCGATTTCTACCGAGTTGGGGGTGCCCGGGCGCAGCAAATCCGCCGCCGCCCTAGCGGTGACCTTGACCCGCGCGGTCTGTTGAGGCTCCAAAGCCAATTGCTGGCCGAGCCGGCGGGAAATTTGGAGAGCTCGGGCACCCCCGACTTGGCGGAAATGGACACCCATGTTTAGGTATTTCCTTAAAGTAATGGCTATAGACCGCATTCCCACCGAGTACCTACCTACATATATACACATCTGAGGCCTCTTGCACCAAACTACCTAGCTAGGTAAAATCGAAAAACCGGTTTCAGAATAAGCTAATCTAACGGTGGTATATTTGTTCGCAATAGCCCAATACATACTCCTACATGTGCTTGCTAAATTTTGCACGCAAATTGTTACAATTGAGGCTTGGACTGGGTATACGTTGCAAAATAATCCAAGCATTGGTGCAAGAGGATTTTGGTGCAAGAGGCCTCGGATGTCCGATTCAGTTTGACACGGCAAAGCCTTGTGTTCTACCACGGTATAATTGCTGATGTATGCCACTAATATGATCGATAATGCATAGGTATTGCATATCCGCGTGGGGGAGGGGGCGTTGTATAGTCACAAATCTCTCTTTTTGGTTTGTGCACGAATGGGCGCGAAGCGCCGCGAAAATTGGCAAAAAACATTAGGCAAAACTGCTCCAAAATACGAATTTTGCAGCCCGTGTAACAAGCTTGATACCAGAAAACCTTAGGTCAGGAAAACCAAGTCAAGTAGTCAAGTCGCCTCAAAGTTTTGTGGTCCTGTCAACCGTATAGCTTATTTCTTAGAAGCTGGAAATTTAGTGTAGCGTGACTGCAGAAGTGTGCGGTCGGAGCCGGAATCAGTCGGAGTTGACTGTTTTGGCCAGTTTTGGCCAGAGTCGGAACTCGGAGTTGAAGTCTTCGAAAATGTTCGGATTTTGACTTCGAGGTCGGATTGGTGTAAAGTCATGTTCTTGGCTGGTTAGACGAAATATATTAGGCCCGTGTTCGGCCAGTCGTGTTATACGACACACGTTGATCACGATATCAAAAATCGGCAGTTCTGCGATGACATGGGTCGGATAAGTGCTGGAGATTTTGTTGGCCGAGATGGCAGGGGTCAGACCAATGCATGTAGGCCCACACCCCATATACTGAGTATCTAAACCTCCTGGACCCTCTCAGGTTCGGCACCGGCCGTTCCATTTCTTCCATCTTCAGGACAGTCAAATCCTTCTCCACGCCGCAACCCCCTGTTCCGGGCTGGACGGGCAACTCTATCCCATGCGGGAATGGCTCCACTGGAGCTATAGTCCTTTGCCGGGTGCAGTGAGTGCCAGTGGGCTGGGCTGCCTGTTCAATTGGTTGGGTTCATCCCAAGTGGCTCACTGGGGTGGCTGCCCTGACTAATGTCTCCCACTAATTCTTTCATACTTGCGGCTCTGAAACCTGCTCTGAAATGGTCTCATTGGACCGAAGGGCCTAATCAAATTTCGAGTAGGATAACAACCAGTAAAACGCCTTTGGGGCGACCAACGGAGCGAACGAGAGGGTGGGGTGGGCCTTGCACGTGCGAAATTGCGAGGGGATACCTCCAACTAACTTGTGCACTGCACCCTTCTAACCGGTCCCTAACGATGTGCCAAATTTGAGCGCAATCGGCCTAGCCGTTCTCGAGATCTGGAAGCGGCACCCTGCACGTGCGCACGTGCAAAATGGGTCCCAACTGACTTTTGCACGGCACCCTACTAACCGGTCCCTAACATGTATCAGATTTCAGCACAATCGGTTCAGCCGTTCTCGAGATCTGGAATCGACCCCTGCATGTGCGCACGTGCAGCAGCACCCCAACTGTGGCACATGGATATGCATTGCCTAGTGGGTATACCTACCTACATGCCAACTTTCAGCGCAATCAGCCCAGTAGTTGCCAAGATATTGAAATTGTTACAAACTAACTGACACTTCTTCGTTTTTCACGTGGCACGTGCATATGGGGTCACTCACATGCATCGGGAACAGTCCGATACTCGTTAGAAGGAACGAATCTAGTGCTACCTTACAAAAATTACCGCATGTAAATCGGTCAAGTGGTTGCTGAGATATAAGCCTAGCAAAAGCGTGACCACGGCATACTCAGAAATTTCCGCTAACCTACGAAAGACTACGCTCGCTTCGCTCGCTCCGTAATGAGTTTGGGGGGGACGTCCCCCTTCCATTCTGAGAGTGGGGGGGACGCGTCCCCCCCGTCCCCCCCGGTGGCGGCGCCCATACTCACTCGTTCGTACTATCTGCAATGTTTCTCGCAGAGAAACAAGCAGCTGAGAGTCAGCTGCGATATCCCTTACATCGTGCCACTCATCTGCTTATCTCACATCCCCTGGGCGCTAATCTGACACCCTCTCTGAATCTGCTTTGTCTGTCAACACTCCCTGGGTCTGTCTAACACCCCCTGGGTAATCGTCTGACACCCCTGGGTCTGTCTGACCGCTCCCTCCCGCCGCTGGTCAGATCTGTCGGAGATCATGGCCAACAGCCGCGACCCCGAGGAGCTCGAGCACGTCTGGCTCGCCTGGAGAGAAAACACCGGCAAGAAGATGCGCAACTCGTACAAGGAGTTTGTGGAACTCATCAACGAGGCGGCTGAGCTAAACGGTGAGTGGATGGGCGCATAGACATCGATGTATAACCTGAGTGATACCTACGGACCGCGCAGAGATCCATTAATGGATGCACTGACAGCGCAGCAATGTTGTCCGACTCTGCCCACTGTTATCAGCGTTAGGGATCACGTTATATTTCTTATTTCATGATATATTGGTAGAACTGTCACTTTATATATGGGGCGTAAGGGGAAAGTACGTACAATGTGACATAAATGTAAAAAATGCAACGTATTTCTCACATTTGAGCACCAGAAATTTGATCGTTATCGGGTGATGAAAGCGGTGCTCGTGTGTAACTACGCACTGGATCGGCGGTATCTGCCAGCGAGACAGGGACCATTAGTCACTATGCTGCCCACGGCTGATGGCACCGTGTTCGATACCATTACCGGCCACTGATGTTATTACCTGTATACACCATCGCTTTCCAGTCGCCCCGATGTCCCCTGAGTCTCTGCCATTCCCTGGCACGGTATACCGTACCGCAGGCTGAGACGGCGCTGTATCACAATATCATACCTACCCATTGTCGAATGTCGGGTCCTGACCGTGTGTCGTGCCCTGACTATGTGTTCCGTGCCCGCTGCCGTTATACCCTGACCGGGACCCACGCGCCGCAGGTTTCTCGGACGGCACCGAACTGTGGCTGGACGTGTACGACACCGCCGACTTTCAGTCGCAGATCGCGCGCCTCTGGGACCAGCTGACGCCCCTGTACGAGCAGCTGCACGCGTATGTGCGCGGCCGGCTGCGCCAGCACTACGGCGAGGAGGTGGTCAGCAGGGACGGCCCCATCCCGGCGCACCTGCTCGGTGAGACGGGACACGGGATAGGGTGGCACACTGGTCATTAGACTTGGCATTATGAGGCATCACTTATGTATAAGATCCTCTAAACTTGGTAAAAACTTGGTATTTCGATCAATTTTAGGTGGTTTGGTTTCCGGTAATTTGCCATTATTTAAGTTGGTATTTGGTTTGGTATCGGTTTCAAATTTTTTCTCTACTTGACATCATTACTGGTTAGGATGAGACACGGGACATAGTAGGCCACGGGATACGGTGGGACACGGGAACTAGAAGACTGTTTGTGGGACACTGATTCAATATGTGGGACACGGGACATGGCTGCAACTGGTGCTGAAGTTAATACTGAATCGCAATATCAGCAACGTTTCCTCCGTTGTCAGCAAACAGAAGAGGCAGCTCAGTGCTTTCATACTTCCTCGGTCACTTCTACAGGCGTATGTATCCCGAGGAATGTGCTTAAACAACTTGAAAATGTAATTATATCACGCCATAGACTGTGACATATGTTGTCTGCCAGCACGCGATTTTCGTTGTGCCTCTGGTATGCTGGGTCCTAAGTTATTCAGCATCCAGAGATGATTAACACACTCTAAAAACAAAAGTACACGGCCCTAAGAAGTACAAACGAGCAAACACAATTTAGCATTGGGATGGTAATCATTCTTGCAAGCTAGAAATTCATGACCGATTTTCTCACTACCATTGCTGATGGTCCGACCCTTCATATTGATGTTTGCGAATTGCGGTCTTTGCGTTTTTTTTTCGTTCACGGAGGATTAATTCCCACCATATCTGTCCTTCCAGTTCCTACGGTACGTTACACCATCTGAACAAACCACAACTCTACATTGCTGAATTACTGACTTGCCGCTGCATTATATACGCGACTGAATATTGAGCGATTCCTTTACATAGTAGCGCAGTCTGAGTGTTTGAACTGGTCTCGTTTGTCGCCGAGGCGGCTTTGTGGTCCATTGTCGACTGCCCAGGAGTGGCTGTGACCGGTAGCAGGCCCTCTGTTCCATATTTGGTCACTGCACGGGCCTGTCACGGGTACAGGACGCCGTCCCGTGTTTGGCCAGTGCGGGCCTCTCACGGGGACAGAGCGCACTCAGCGGCCGCCCAGCTGTTTGTCGCCCCTGCGCTCATTATCGTTCCATCGTCCCCATCGTCCGAGTAGCCCAAACCACCTGTGGCCAGACCATCACACCCGAACACACCGCACCACCGTGTGGGGATCTGGTGATAACGGCCGGCCGACCAGCTGATTTTCTGGCGTTTCCAAACACAGATGCATCGGAGGATCCCCGATATTCGGTCCTTCACGTATTGATAATTGTCTGTTCTACTCCAAATTAAACGTTATTTCAGGGCGTATTTCATGTCTGTGGCCGCGTAGACGTTCGGTTTGAATTTCAGCTTAGGAAGCGTGCAGAGGTCTCGCGGCTGCGGCTGTCTGCAGCTAGTAGGTGTGTACTTGTTATGCGGCGCAGCATATCTTCAGGCGCGCAATACAGAGCCATCTAGTGACAGCAATTCCAACTACACGGCTGCGTCGTCACCGCTAGGTCGTCCGACCGGCCCGACCTATTTCTTACTCGCACGTGTCATGCGGCGCAGCATACCTTCAGGCGCGCAATACAGAACCATCTAGTGACAGCAACTCTTTACCTGCATATCAAGTACATCAAGTATACGTCAAGTACATCAAGTACATCAAGTACAACTCCAACTACGCGGCTGTGCCGTCACCATTGACCTATAATAAGACCTATTATTTCTTGCCTTACCCGTAAGACGCTGGTTGTATCAGTCACCACCGCGACTAAGAAGATGCTGTCGGAGAAATACTTATTATAGGTCAATGGCCGTCACCGCTCACCGCTACGGCGTCCGACCCATTTCTTACTCGCACGTGTCATGCGGTGCAGCATACCTTCAGGCGAACGATGGCAGAGCCATCTATTGGCAGCAATCGAAACTACATGGCAAATTCCACTATAAGTGGAATTTGCCTTGCCATTGCCCTGGTCTAAGCAATGGCGATTTGTCAGTAGAAATGCCTAAAAGTTGAGACATCTACCGGCTTACAATAATAAAGATTCAAAAAAGAGAAGCGAAAGACAAGCTATCATATCTCCATGTGCAAATACCGTACCTGAATCCGAATGCCTGAATGTATCCTTATGTTAGATAAGGCTATTTGTAGTGCGTCAGCCACACATAAGGAAGCCGCGGGGCAACGTTTTCATGAGCTGCATTTTTTCGAGGACCAATATCTATACCAGCGTCGGCTCCACGCCACCCGACCGACCCCAGGGCTGACGCCACGACATCTGCCGTTTCAGGGAACATGTGGTCTCAGTCCTGGGGCAATCTGCTCGATATCTGCAAACCGTACCCAGAGAAGGCCAGCGTTGACGTAACACCGCAGATGAAAGCGCAGGTAAGTCGGTGACTGAGGAAGCCCGCAGCTATTGACGCAGCTGTTATGTCACCAGCAAATTCAATATGTAGAAAGTCATTCACCCGGAGCGATGTCTGCGCTGTTGTGTTTGAAGTGCTTTTCTGACTACTGAGTTTGAGTTCGGGAAATAAATTCTCGGCACCAAAGCGGTGCTTAAATATTTCAATGTGTAACTGCTTTGAAAGGACAACTGAATTCTTGAGAGTGATCCGTGAGGAATACTCCTCACATAAATCGCTCCAATTAGGTATAATAAATATATTACGGATGCACTCATTGAGTGCTAGTCTTTGACAACCCTAGAGCGACGTATGTACACAAAGCTAGTTATTGATTCAATGGTTGTAGCTAACGAGACAGAGCGCCTGTTGCGGAAGGGACGGTGAGCTGGTTTTCCTCTCTCGCAGGGCTACACGCCGCTGAAGATGTTCCAGATGTCAGACGAGTTTTTCACCTCGCTCGGTCTGATCCCGATGACGCCCGAGTTCTGGAACAGATCCATCCTGGAGAAGCCCGACGACGGCCGCGAGCTGGTCTGCCACGCGTCCGCCTGGGACTTCTACGACGGAAAGGATGTCCGGTAGGTGACCGCTGGAGGCCGGTGTCGCACGTCCGCGTTCAGTCCTTGACTTCACTTAGAGCTTCACCGTCTGGTGAGAAGCTGCTGACGCCTGTTGAAGCTGAATTAACTTTCCCTTCTTTAGCTACTTGATTAGAACGGCTCGAATAAACGTCACCCAAAATAAATCCACTTATCATTGGTGTTACGTATGTTTTTCAGAAACCCAATGCTCAATAGCATATCTTGTGTATGTTTATTTCGTGAGTCAATTAAATGGTTGCCTATGTACGATCGTAAAAGGTTAGACCGACCACGATCACCAAGAAAATGTCACCCACGTCATTATACTGACTAGTGACTACTGCTACAGGGTGTCCCAGAAGTCTTGAAGCTTTTTTATTTTTATCGTGTGACCTTGTTATGCCACCGATTAAGTCAAATGATGCCTTAAACGAAAGAGAATTAACCGAAGTTTTGTATTTTCATGCTTAGAGTACCACTTTAGTCAGGTGGCCCCCGTTGTGACTGTGAGTCGCACAAGAACGAGCGCGAGAGATCACGTTCTTCGCTGCCGCCAAGATCTCCCGATTTGCGAAACACCGGTGTCGCCATGCCCGTTGCTTGTCAGCTTCAGAGCCTTATTCCCGGAAGCGAGCCAGGAAACAGCGTATTGCATCCCCGAGAAAATATCAGCAACATATTGATTTACTGATCAGAAAGTCTTCTGAGATGTTTTCACGCATCCACTACGAAAATAAGGCTCAGCTGCTTGAGCGCGCTAAGCAACAGCCCATTTTAATCCTTTGATTTGTCGCATTATTATTATGAGGCTAAGACAAATATCAGCCTGCCAAAAATAACATTTGCGACATATATTTGCGACAGGTTGATATTTGTCTTCGCCCCATAATAATGCGACGAATCAAAGGATTAAAGGGACCCTCCCACCTTCAAAAAAGTTTATGAATTGGCATGAAAGTGATGTCGCTCGGTTCAGAAAGAGCGAAAACGAATATCTACCAAATTTCCCCGAAGAATATTCACCGGTTCTCAAGATATTAGACTTTTACATTTGTTTACTTTTTGGGATCTCCGCTGTTCCTAGCGACTTTATTTGGAAGCAATAGTTTGGCAGCTGAAAGTGCGGCACTTGTTGCGCGCAAAGCAGCATATACCACCGCGTGCTACAAAACGTTTTAGTCAAACATTTAACCCTCGCCGGACCTATTGGTTTTCTACATACGCGCCGGCCGAGGGGGGGGGGGGCGGGTACGACCCCCCCCCCTCGCCGTTTCGCCCCTGGTGGAGCTAGCGCGTCGCGGAAAAAACGAGCGTGTGCGCCGTTACGAGACGCAGAGATTGGTACCCGATTTTAAGGTCCTAGGTCAACCGGTGACCTCTGAGGTCAGGTCAAGTGCCCCAAGGTACGGTTCAGTTTTTGGTGAATAACTTCGCCAAAAACGGCCGCAGAGCGCCGATTTTGGCAGCATCGTGTTTGCCTCGCTCAGGCGCGTCGAATGATATACTTTTTGTCCGGGTCAGGTCAACTTGGGGTGTTGACCTCAGGTCAAGGTCAGGTCAGCACCCCCAGGTCACGAAGTTGGTCGAAAGAGGTCATGTCGCATATCATTCGATTCGGCAGGCCTTCCTGAGTCCATTGGTGCCTTCCCCGACTCGCTAGCTCAATTTGATCAAGAGTTATTGACGAAAAACTAATTTGACCTTGATGACGTCATAAATGACGTCACGCAAGGTCAACATTGCAAAAGTGACGCATTTAACCTTGCAAGGAGTGCATCAAATCACGATTCTGTGTGCTTGAGATAGTTGGAGATCGTTCCCGGCGCCAGAATAGCAGTTTTCATTTTTCCCCATTGACTTATAATGGTGAGGTCACGAAAATGACCTGACCTCATATGACCTTTAGGAAAAATCCGAGATATACAAGTTGTGGGACTCATAATGGATACTAGATCCTGCAAGTTTCATTTCCCTGTGACATCTCCTCTGGCAGTGAGGGCGTTGCGAAGTTGCGACATCTGAAGACCGTGCAGAGGTTCACTTATGACGTCATAGGTCAGTGACCTGACCTGACCCAAAAATGCGGTTGGTGTCAAAAGATGCGGCTTGGATCAAAGGTCAGGTATGCCAAGTTTCAGCTCTCTATCGCCAGCGTGTTCGGAGCTATCGCGAAAAAACCCTATGGGGGGGGCGGCACCCGCCCCCCCCCCCTCGGCCGGCGAGGGTTAAAAATCGTTAGATATCTGCGCTGACGTCACACATTCAGAGGGGTATTCTTATGCATTAGCCCCTCTGAATCAAAATGCTGCAATTTTGAAATTCAATATTTCCGATTGAAGGCATTTCTCGATGTTGTGAGTGCCGAAACCGGTAATTGTGAGCCAGGGACCCCATTTTGGCTATCTCAACTCAAATCTAATGTTAAGGTGGGAGGGTCCCTTTAAAATGGGCTGTTGCTGAGCGCGCTCAAGCAGCTGAGCCTTATTTTCGTAATGGATGCGTGAAAACATCACAGAAGACTTCCTGATCAGTAAATCATTATGTTGCAAATGTTTTCTTGGGGTCTGGGGTCAATACGCTGTTTCCTGGCTCGCTTCAGGGAATCGGGCTCTGAAGCTGACAAGAAACGGGCATGGCGACACCGGTGTTTCGCAAATCGGGAGATCTTGGCGGCAGCGAAGAACGTGATCTCTCGCGCTCGTTCTTGTGCGACTCACAACGGGGGCCACCTGACTAAAATGGTGCTCTAAGCATGAAAATACAAAATTTCAGTTCTTTCTCTTTCGTTTGAAGCATCATTTGCCCTAATCGGTGGCATAGCAAGGTCACACGACAAAAATAAAAAAGCTTCAAGACTTCTGGGACACCCTGTACATGATCTTACGTGTGCGTCATGCTCGTTAATTGGTGTCACATGTCATTAGGATGTTCGACAACCGATAACTAGCAATGGCTCCACCACACATCCATCGAATTAATGAGAAAAACAAGCTGATGCCATAGCTAAAACCATAATTGCTTGCATAAGTCAGTCATCAAATGTCACGCTTGAACGCACCAAGCAAGTGACGTTCGATACATTTGAAGAAATTCTCTAAAAAGTGGGAAGTTGGCAAACACAATTTAAGAAAGTTAAGGGACACACACTTCTTGAAAATCCGGGAACACCGGTGCCTTCTCCTACATGTACAGAGCTGACCCGTGGCTGATGCGAGCAGCAGTGGTGACGTCTCATCCATTGCAGGATAAAACAGTGCACGGTGGTCACTCTGGAGGACCTGATCACAGCCCACCACGAAATGGGGCACATTGAGTACTTCCTCCAGTACGCTGGACAACCTCAGGTCTTCAAAACAGGTGCCAACCCAGGTAACTAGCCCCGCCCGCTGGCGTTTGGTTCGTTGGCATGATAAAGCAGTGCACTGTCATTACGATGGAAGACTTTGTCACCGCCCACCACGAGATGGGCCATATCGAGTATTATCTGCAGTACGCTCGGCAGCCGCAGGTCTTCAAAACGGGCGCCAATCCAGGTAACAGCACCACGGGCTTGGTTTGGCACTAATCTTCGTCCACTGGTTTTGGATGTATGATTCACGTACTCATAACAGCTCTTCGTATGCATAGCTGCTTGGACGGTACACATTTGAGGCAAATTGTTCGTGCTTGACAGACTTTGGATGTTTTCTTTTTTCCATCAACTTAACGGATCCTGACAACCGCCGTAGTCCGAAGTCGGTAAGAGGGCCGACCATCCCGCGCCGCGCCGACCACGGGAGCCCCGCCGCCGTGCCCTCAGCTCTGTGACGTGCCGCAGGTTTCCATGAGGCCGTCGGAGACACGCTGGCCCTGTCAGTGGCCACGCCTAAACACCTGAAGAAGATCGGACTCCTGGAAGAGGTCATCAACGATCCCGAGGTCAGTGCCAAGCGCTGAAACCGACTTCCGATGTCAGTCGTAGGACGACCTTGAGTCCCGAGGACAGTGCGAAAGACGGCTCTCTGCCGACTGGCAACAATAGGTCGGACACGGGGTCGGCTCTACGGCAGCATTCACCGTAACGTGCAACTAAATAGATGGGCTGCTGCTCCGTCCATTCTTTTTTTTCCGTGTCCACCATTTGTAGCGCATTTCCATTGGTGTCTGATCTGCACATAAACCGCCGCACTCGGCGGACCCGTATGCCGCCCATCACTGCCGTCCGCCCACCGTTCTGTCACGGCGCCGTACCACCCCAGGTGGACATGAACTTCCTGATGTCGGTGGCGCTGGACAAGATCGCCTTCCTGCCGTTCGGCTACGTGATGGACAAGTGGCGGTGGGGCGTGTTCTCGGGCGACATCTCCGAGGACGACCTCAACTGCGAGTGGTGGAAGCTGCGACTGGGCCTGCAGGGCATCGAGCCGCCGCAGGTGCGCTCCGAGATGGACTTTGACCCGGGCGCCAAGTACCACATCCCCGGCAACGTGCCCTACATCAGGTGAGACAGCGAGAGAGAGAGGGAGGGAGTCGATCACCGTCTATCCCGGTCTTTAGTCATTGAATCCCCATAAACTGACAACCGTGTCGCAGTGTCACAGCTATCTGTCCGGCTCAGGTGAAAGTAAATGCTCTACCGTGATCCTTGGTCTAGCCAATGACCTGCTCGTCTGCTGGTTTCAGATACTTCGTGTCGTTCATCATCCAGTTCCAGTTCCACAAGGCACTGTGTATCACGGCCAACCAGTACGACCCCAACGACCGGGCGCGGCCGCTGCACCAGTGTGACATCTACAACAACAAGGAGGCCGGCAAAAAACTGGCGTTAGTAATGACCTACCGGCACTTGGCGCTTGATTATCCATGTCCTGTCTAATATCGTATTCAGGTTCATTCGTGAACGTTTGCTTTGAAGGCCTAAACATGGCATACCTAAGCATGATGCTGAAAAATATTGGCTCAGAATTGTGACAGAATGGAGATGGCCTCGGGAAAACGTTTACTGTGACACCCCAATGTAGCCTTTCCGTGTACCTCGCATATTCAGTGGCCTTGACATCTTCTTCGCTAGACTATCGATCATACCTTTCAAAATCTGCGATACCTTCGTTATAGAACACACCCAGCCTCGACGGGCTAACCCGCGCGCCGGTTTCTGCCCGCGGCCAGCCTATCCCACCTTTACCAGCCGCCTGACCGCCCTCCGTCCGTCGCCAGTAAAATGCTGTCGATGGGCGCGTCGAAGCCGTGGCCGGACGCGATGGAGGCCATCACGGGACAGCGCGAGATGGACGCCACGGCGCTGCGCGACTACTTCCAGCCCCTGGAGGACTGGCTGAAGCGCGAGAACCAGGAGAACCAGGAGATCATCGGCTGGAAGACCGGTCAGTGCAGGCGGGAGCGGGAGGGCAGAGAGCTGACTAGTGATCGGTCCTTCGTCAGTCACAACATATTCACGCTGCAGTCTGCACCGAGACAAAGGCTTGGCGTGCTTTCAATAGTCTCAGTGCTTCTGTATTTAGGGCCTTGGGTGCTTCGATCTCTGTTGCGATCTGAAAGGTCCGTTTCCTGGGCATTGGGCCCTTCAAAAGTAACATGAGTTGGCTCGTCGTGTTTGCTCCAGGCCTCGTGCGATGGTTTTATGTGATCCTCTGTCCATCGTCAGGCGTGATTTCACCTGCGGCCGACCTTATCCCACAGATGAGCCGGTATGCACACGCGAGCCGCAGCCCATCAGCACCCGAGGCGGCGGCGACCACGAGGACGATGACGACGACGACGACGATGACGACGACAACGGGGTGTCGGCGGCCGCGCCGCTGTCGACGCTGTTGCTGCTGGCGGCGGCCGCGACGGCGCTGTTCCGCTGAGCGCGCGCGGCGCTCAGGGACGCGCCTTTGGACCTGCGGGATACGGGGGCGGCCTCCGACGGCCGGCCTGCCGTGGTCACGGTGATCCAGGAGTCCTGCGATGGTTCGTGAAACCAATAAACAGTCAGCAAGTACGATAAGGTCCGTCTGGTCAATGTGGTTGCCGTGATGTTCTGGCTCTTATATGTCATGACGTGCAATGATCTTGTGACTAAGTGGCTTCTGGGGACCGAACTGACGCCCACATTCCCCCCGGCTATCCGAAGACCTCGGATGGCCGATGAAGCCTACGAGCTGAAGCAGTGATGCCTTTTACAGACAGACACATATCTTTCAGTCCGTCCTATCATCAGCTGTGTCGCTGTGTTACTCAGAATGGTGAAGGTGTTCTTGTTTTGGGTACTTTTCGCGTTGTGAGAAACAAGACAAGCTCTTGGATGCTAGTATGTATTGTAGGATTCGTATTAGATGATAGTTTCGACCAACCATCAAAACTGCGACTGTCTAGATCCGATGGCGGATGGTTGAACTCGTTTTAGCACGATAAATCGGTGCACAGATGCGTCTATTGGCACACACAAGGGAGGTTTTGCCGCTGAACGGTTAACCCTCGCCCGCACATGGGGGGGGGGGGTGGTTGCCACCCCCCCCCCCAGGCAGTCTTTCTGCTCTGCACTCCATTTTTAAAGCTAGAAGGCTGATTTTTCGTATAGCTGCTCGTCTATCCTTTCTTGATGTCCACTGAAAATTTCAAGTTTCTGTGATTTTTGGTTTCGGAGATAGGGGAGAGTGGGGTAAGATGCCCAGGGTGGGAAAGACGCCCCACCCCCTCTAGCGGCGAAACAAAGAATCGAACCAGGAAATTAATGTTTTTAGCGTAAAGCGGAAGCCTGCCTTGTTGACTGCACAAAAATTTGCGAAGCTCAGTTGGGCAACGGCTGGCTGGTGATTGCATGTTTTTTATTTGCTGCTTTCAAAAAATATTTTGGTGTCAAAACATTGTAAATATCAAAGAAGGTAGATAATTTTTGCGTCCCTTGCTATAGTAGTGATACATTAACATGCGTGTACTGTGACCCAAACAGTTTGTTTCACGGTGTAGTTTTATGGCTAACAAATTGTACTGATTTAATGTTACTTCGGTACCTTGGGGTAAGATGCCCCCTGTCCTGATGGGGAAAGACGCCCCCCTAAATCCGTAGGCTGTCCTTCAAGCAGCCCTTCAAATCATTTATTACATACTTGTGATGAGAGACAAAAGCCGATCTGGGACTATTGAGAGTCCAGTACGGTCGGGTGCTCCCCATGCCGGTCTCTCGGCACACACAGCGACTTTTTGGGCGGCATCTGACTCTGAGAGCCCTCACGATGGCCTATGTGGGCCCCATTATTGGCTCCAGGGCCCCTCACGACATCCTTTGAGGGCTCCCACGTTGGCTCCACGGGCCGCGCTGGCATCTGAGGTCCCCACGATGGGCTCGAGGGCCCTCAAGCATCATGAAGACCTATAAGGGCCCCACAGTGGTCTCCGAACGCCACCACGGAGGCTTGTTTGGTCGCACTGGACTATGATGGCCCTAACGATGACCTCTGAAGCCCCTTACGACTACTTTTGAGGGCCCTTACGATGACGTTTGGTGTCTACTGCAGGCTCGAAGGGACTACTGATTCGTTCAGGCGATTCACGTGCCCATTTATGTCACTTATAGTGCAGGGGGCATCTTACCCAACGCCAGGGGGCGTCTTTCCCACCCTGTGGGGTAAGATGCCCCCTTTCACTTCTTCAGGAAAATGCTTAATAGCAAAAAAAGTTATCATATTTCAGGCACGAAAGTGTGATATTTTTGGAGAAAAATGATGTCGGCTTCCGTTGAAACTCCAAGTTTTTGCTTTCCGATCGTCATTTTCGAATAATATATGACATAGTAAAACCCTGGGCATCTTTCCCCACTCTCCCCTATGACCTTGTTTTTCAGGTCATGTCATGACCCAAATGGCCAATTCTCAACATCTTGCGTTTGCCATGGGCCTTGTGAGCTTTTGACACCCTGATTTCGGCCTTTTTTGCCAGTCTTACCTCCCACCTATCATGGAACATGTTGTTCGACGATGTACAGGGGTCAAGGTCAGGGTCAAGGTCAACCTAGGTCATCTAAGATAATTGCGTTTTAGGCAAGCTGAATTTACTTTTTGTGAAGTTTTTTGACTGCATTTTTGGTAAAAGCTTCTCAGATCATGATTTCATGTGATATGGACCCAAAAACAATCGGTGCACACATCAGTATACACACAGACACACACAGACATACAAACACATATAATTGACCTTGACCTAACTTGACCTGAAATGACCTCAGCAGCAAAATTCTGGTCGGATAGTGTGACAAAGAGGTTCTAGCTGGCTTGGCACCAGAAAACAGCATCGTCATCGGTATTTGATAAGCAGCGCACTTGATATCCAACGGTGACCCAAAACAGCAACATTTTTTAGTTTGACCTGACCTGGAAGGTCAATGACTGACCTGAGAAGGTAAAACTGGGTATCATTGGATTCGTCTCTTCCCAAAGAATCTTTTTGGTCTTTACTGCTAAGCTCTATCTCCAACAGGAACGAAATGGCGCGGGGGGTGGCAACCCCCCCCCCCCCCCATGTGCGTTCTAGGATGGGAAAATGGCATGTGCGGGCGAGGGTTAACATAAGATGGTACCTATAAGCACCCCAGCGGTACCCGTGTGTACCTACCCCAGCAGCATGGTGGACAGGATACAAGCTAACAAGATGTGTTAGATCATCGTGATCGTGTTTATATTTGCCAAGAGCCTGTAGGTGCGAAAAACAGCCTTATGTAACTAGACGAAATAGTGCCGATACTTTGTGCCATTTGCTTTGAATTGGAAATAAGGATGGACACAGGACAACTCCAGAGCTATGGCTTCTGCGTGAATGTACTGTATACATATGTACCATGGTTAGAATACAGGAATAAAATATATAAATATTGACACAGTTTCGCCTCCGAAGGTTGGCCTAAGAGGTCGAACAGGGTACCATAGTAATCCAGTCATAGTTTTCATAATTCACGACATACTAGCTCGCAGCCGAACGGGATCAATATCCGTTAGGCATGTTAATCAAAGTGGACTTTGTCTGAACATGATAGGCTCGCGGGATATCCACGACGATCCAATTGTTCCATGGAGCCGATACGAGGGCGGGGAAGCGGAGCTCCTGCACTTCCTTTGACTTGATCTTTGACTTCGCTCCTGGGTCACATAGCGAGAAACGGCGTTTCAAACAGTTTTAACCCTCACCGGCCGAAGGGGATAGAGCAGGTGCCGATTTTCAAGTTGGGGGGGGGGGAGCCTAAAATACCTGACATGATGCATATGAAACAGTGGCGTAGCTGGGGCTCTTAGGGGACACGTACCCCCCCCCCCCCCCATTGGGTTCAAGGGACCCTCAGGTCCGAGGGTCCCTGCGGCGCCATTTGACCGCTGAAGGTTAACGATGACCATATTTCGACTCAGAAGGGCCCCATGGGGTTCGTTAGAACACCTCATGGGCCCTAAATAGCCACACTAATGCGTGGTTCACACCGGATCCGTAATGATCGTTACGTTCCGTAATGAATACGGTGGCGATTAAAAAATATCTCGAAAGTGGAGGGCACAATGCAACGCGCATGCGTAGTTCGATTTTTTGACGCCGTAACGCCGTAGTGGTTACGGATTCGGTGTGCACCGGGAATTGCCATCTCTGAGCGTCACCGTTCGAAGCAAGTGCGCCAAAACTCTATTTTGTTTATAGGCAAGCGGAAAATAGACTAAAGCCAAGAGCTGTTTTTAATATTGGAGCGCCAGAATGTAGACTTGTTTTACTCTCTTCCTTTTAATTTGTTAATTTTGCTCTGACATAGCGATCTGCAATTGTATCGAGTCATATCATTGTTAATTAAACGCCGGTGGGCAGAACACTGGACGGAGATTCTTGCATTATTTATTGCATTACAAGCGGGCATGTCTATGCCCGTCAACGCTGAAGTTTATTTCTTACATTCCTTGCTATTCGTGGGTCAGTGGGTGATGGGAATACCAACGGACGCCAGAATCTGGATTGTATACCATTTGCTCGATTGGCTTGCCAAGAGTCAATGTGGATTCAAACGTCTGCCAATATCTACAAGTCCAAGTATCAAATTTAGCAAGTAGCAGGGACAATATGGCCGGTGATGTTTACTCAGAACTCCATGAAACTCAGAACTGAAAACTCCACATACAAGATGCAAAACACCCAACCCTCCTAACAGTGTTCTATTACCTTCTTCCTGGTGTTCATTTGGAAGCGCGAGTAATTTAAGCGGGGAAGGGACTAAATTAACTTTCCTCAAGTGCTCAGATATGTACTGTGCAATTACACCGCTAACGGTGTTAATATTTTTCTGTGTGCAAGAAATAGTAATTATTGGCAGGTTGATTCAAGCTAAGGTAAAAGGCCAAAGAGTCTGCACGTGTGCACGAGCAGACCGCTGCCCTAGTCAACATTTGGAAGCTTCACAACCGCTCGGCGATACCTTGGCTTAATCTACCAAAGATGCAATCCCAAGCAATTGGAACATGCCATTAAAAAGGGTAAGCACGCGCACGTGTGCAGACCAATACGCTCGCTGACCTGTGAGTGTGGAGTCTTCTAATATGCATGGTGTTATTCAGCATACTTAATATAAGCTCTACCGGCCCAGCCGATCTGCGGTTATAGAAAAAGGGTGCGCACGTGCGCACGTGCTAGCCTATACCCTCGCTGACCAGTACAAGCTGCAGGTCAGCATGGTGTCATTCGGCATGCTTAATATGAGCGTTATCGGCCCAGCGGATCCCGAGATATGGAGAAGGGGTACGCACGTGCGCACGTGCAAATCAATGTCTTTGCCAACCCGTGCAATCTGGTTATAAACATGGTGTTATTCAGCATACAAAATATGAGCGCTATCGGCCCAGCCGATCCACAGATATGAAAAAGGGGTACGCACGTGCGCACGTGCAAATCAATGTCTTTGCCAGCCCGTGCAATATGCTTAAAAACATAGTGCTTTTCACCATACTTAATATGAGCGCTATCGGACCATCCGATCCCCACATACTAAAAAGGGGTACGCACGTGCGCACGTGCATGCACAGGTCTTTGCCAACCTGTGCAATATTCATATTTACATGTGGTGTCCTCTAGCATACAAAATATGAGCGCTATCGGCCCAGCAGATCCCGAGATATTAAATAGGGGTGTGCACGTGCGCACGCGCTGAAGGAATTCAAAGCCGTTCAAAGGTCAACGGATGTGTAGTGTGCACCCAGCTAAAACAACAAACAAATTTTGAGCTGTATCGCTTCAGCCGTTCCCGAGTTATGAAACGACGAGCTCTTCTGGAACCTCTCTCGTCGCACGTGGCACGCGCTGTAACAGGCACTCATGAGTTTTATGGATAGCACAGTTCCATGAAGAAAAGATGCATCCCCTCTCCAAAGAAGACCGCTCATCAAACAGTCAAACCGTTTTGGAGATACATGTCAACAAAAGTCATTACGGCGGTCGGTCGTGCCGAAAAGTTCAATTTTCCCAACTTCTGTAACGTTCCGTAACGAGTACGGTGGACGCTGCCAGTTTACGGCGGCTGGTTGCCAAATTTCAACTTCGTCTAGAAAAGTCGCAATGCTTGGGGAATCTTGAGAAATGTCTTGCTCATTACGGCCGTAACGGTTACGGCGTCATTACGGATCCGGTGTGAACCACGCATAAGATCTCCATAAGGGCCCCAATCCGGCTTCTGAGGACCTCTCACGGCTTTAAGAGTCCCTCGGTGGTCTCCAAAGGCCCGTTACTGGCCTCTGAGAGTTCTTATTGGCCTATGAGGGGCCAGTTCTAGGGGCATTTCCCACATGTGATGGTCCCACACTTATTTTTCTGAGGGCCGCATAACGGCAACTGTGGGGCCCTCGTCGGCGCCTATGATCGGCCCCCACCGGTGTCTCTGAGGGTTTCACACCCCCAACTCTGAGTGCCTACACCAGTGCCTATTAAAGCCCTATATCGGCGGCTCTGAGGACCCAACCAACACCTGCGCATCTAAAGGCCAGCCACTGGTGACTTTTGAGGGCCGGCCCACACCGGTGACTCTGAGGGCCCCACCGGCGTCTGACAGTACCATGCCGGTCTCTAAGTAAGGACCCCACAAAACTTCTTCTGCCGGCCTAAGGGCCCCTTGCCGGTCACTGAGGAGAACCCTCTGCCGGCTTGTAGAGGGTTCGCGTCAGCGGCTCTAAAGGCCCCACTCCCGTCTGTAACGGCTCCACACCAGCGTCTATGAGGGCCCACAGCAACGCCTGTAAGACTAAGGACCCTCACCGGCAGGAGCGGATCCAGGAAAACTCCAAGGGGAGGGTCATGAATCGAAGTGGTGCCCCTACCTATACCCAAAATTAAAAACTCAACGGATTTCGTCCACTTCATTTTGGGGGTGCCCCCATTTTCAGTTTTTTTTTATCTTTTATTTTTAGTCAGTATCTTAACTCTTAGCCACAACCACATTTACCAATTGTAAGCAAGTACATATGAATGTGCTATGTGTATATATGTTGTGGACGCTGAGTAGTGAGTACTTACCAGGAACGTTATCAGGTAAGCAAATCGTTGTCAGTCCGACGAACTTGACCCTGGCGTCTAAAGCGTCTGTCCTCGACACTTCAGGCTTGTCAGGGGCACCAAAGTCCTTCCAGGGACACCACAAACCTGTCAGGGGCACCTACGGCCTTGTAGGGGCGCCACAGGCCCGCCAGGGGCACCACAGGCCTGCCAGGAAGCAGGGGCACCACAGGTCTAGCAAGTATACACGACAGGCCTGTCAGGGGCACAACGGGCCTCTTGGGCCCATGAGCACCCCTAGGGGCAGGGGCACCACAGTCCTTCCAGGGGCACCGCAGGCCTGTGAGGGGCACCAGCGGAATAGCAGGGGCACCAGTCAACACAGGCCTGCCAGGGGCACCACAGACCTGCCAGGGGCACCAGAGGCCTGCCAGGAGCACCACCGACCTCGCAGGGGTAACTTGGGCCTGTCAGGGCCCAGGGGCTCCACGGGCCTGTCGAGAGGCACTTCAGGCTTTTCAGGGGCACCATAGTCCTCTCCGGACGCAGGGGTAGCAGGGGCACCAGAGGCCTGCCAGGGGCACTACAGGCCTAGCAAGGGCACCACTGGTCTATCAGGGGCACCACGAGCCTGTCACAGCCAGGCATCTCAGGCTTGTCAGGGCCCAGGGGCACCACAGGTCTGTGAGGGGCACAAGCGACCTAGCAGGGGCACCAGTCAACACAGGTCTGCCAGGGGCGCCAGACCTGCCAGGGGCACCACAGACCTGCCAGGGGCACCAGAGGTCTGCCAGGGGCACCACCGGCCTCGCAGGGGCACCTTGGACCTGTCAGGGGCACCACGGGCCTGCCGAGGGGCACTTCAGACTTTTCAGGGGCAACAGTCCTCTCCGGGCGCAGGGGTACCAGCGGCCTAGCAAGGGCACCAGAGGCCTGCCAGGGGCACCAGCGGCCTAGCAAGGGCACCAGAGGCCTGTCAGGGGCACCACAGGCCTAACAAGGGCACCACGGGCCTGTTAGAGGCACCTCAGGCTTGTCAGGGCCCAGGGACACCACAGTCCTTCCAAGGGCACCGCAAGCCTGTCAGGGGCACCAGAGGCCTGCCAGGGGCACCACAGGCCTAGCAAGGGCACCACTGGCCTGTCAGGGGCACCTCAGGCTTGTCAGGGCCCAGGGGCACCACAGTCCTTCCAGGGGCATTACAAGCCTGTCAGGGGCACCAGAGGCCTAGCAAGGGCACCACAGGCCTGCCATGGACACCACAGGCCAGCCAGGGGCACCACCGGCCTTGCAGGGGCGCCTCAGGCCTGTCAGGGGCACCACGTGCCTGCCGGGGACACTTCAGGCTTGTCAGGGGCGTTACAGTCCTGTCAGGGCCCAGGGGCACCAGGCCCGTGGTGTCCCTGCTAGGCCTGTGGTGCCCCTGGCGGTCCTGTGGTGCCCCTGTCAGGACTGTGATACCCCTGATAGGCCGGTGGTGCCCCTGGCGGGTCTTTGGGCCCCCGGGCCTCAAGGGGGGGGGCATGACCCATGTGACCCCCCCCTTGGATCCGCCCCTGCTCACCGGCGCCTCTGAGAGAATCACAATAGCACCTCTGAGCGCCCACACTGGCACCTGCATGACGGCCTCAGTACCTCTGAAAGCCCCTTACCGGCGGCTCTGAGGGCCCTGCGCCGGTGATTCTGAGGGTGCTACCGATAACCGAAGGCACCACACCAGTCCTTAGTGTCGCTGAGCTTTTATCCCATACCGGCCTTCCCTTGTCCGGGTTCAACCGGTAGTTTATTATTATCAATCCATTCTGTTCCGGAGGATCCCGGATAATACTCTGGTGTTACTCTCGAAAGTAAAACAGCAGAAATAGCATGTGCCTCCATGCGCGAGGAACTAAAGAAATTTGTGCTGAAATAGTGTGTTTTTGACAAGGCCCTAAGTTTTTGATGTCTAGAAAGAGAAAAAAAGAAATACAAAACGAGAGAAATGTGAAAACAGTTTGTGAATATAAAGTTAAGTTTAATTAAGCTATTAAGAAACAAGAACACAACGCGAGAACACTATCATCAACATCTGGAGCCGTATTGACCCGGATTCGCCGGTGATTAAGAAATCTGTGAACGCCTTGTGCAAATTTAAAGAGTAAAGTAATGTGAAATAACGTAGGTAACTGGTGTCTTGAATTGGCCTTGAGTAATGTAAGCATCTGTTAAGCATTAATTAAGTGTACTCTTTGACAAGATGGCAGGGAAGAAGAAAAGGAGAGCTGACAATACAGAAGCTGCCGATCAAGATAACTCGGAAAGTTCAGATAAATCAGATTCAACGATGCCTCTGAAAAGGGACATTAGCAAGACTATGCGTGAATTTCACCGAACACAAAGACGGCTCACTTCACTTGTAGAGAGCGGTGAGATCACAACTGGAAACTCAACCGATGCCATCGAATCACTAGAGGATTTGATCGAGCATATGCATGGACTGACGGAATCACTTTGTGAAGAAGTAAGTGATCAAGGCGAAAAGGAAGAACTTTGGCAGGAACTGGAGCAGGTTGAGAAAGAATCGCGAGAAACCATTCGGTTGACCAATAAAGCCATTCGCGAGAAGATTAACCCGCAGCCTGCAAACGCACCAAGTTCAACTGATGCGAGCACGTCCGGAACCCAAGCAAACAAAGGAGTGAGAAGAACGCAGATGGACTGGACCACCCATGGTCTAAGAAGTCCTCAACTGCCGGTGTTCTCTGGAGAGGACTATGAAAATTGGAAGATAACATTCGACGCATTTGTGGGAGACGAGGACATCCCGGAAAAATTCAAGATGATACAGCTCAAAGCCTGTCTCGGCGGTGACCCGCTGAAGCTCGTCAGCCGATACAATCCCACGGCAGCCGGGTATACAAAGGCCAGAAGCGAGCTGGAGCGCAAATACGGCGGAACGGGAAGACGGATCAGACGTCAACTTGAAGAGATCCGAGCGATGAAGCCGGTACGAGCCGGAAACTGCAAAGACTTGGATGATCTTGCTGACTGCGTCCAGAACCTAGTGACCAATTTGGAAGACAGTGGATGTGTGGCGGATCTGACCGAAATGTCAGCATACTACATTTTGGTCAAGGAGAAGCTGCCGGCATCATATTTGAAAACCTACAAGCGGTGGCAACAGGATGGGAACAGGACGGACAGTTTGATTCTGTTCGCTGACTGGCTGGCAGATGAAGCTGTATGTGAGCGGGAGGCGCAGGAGATAAGCTTGGCCGGTCAGCAGAGACCTGAAGGCAGAGGCAAGGCGGAGACCGTACCGAAGAAGCCGAGAAGAGTTTTCAGCACGGAAACCGTCGGACAGCCTGACCGAAGGGCAACGTGTCTGTACTGCAACGAGCCGCACAGTCTGGATAACTGCCCGCACTTCACCCGGTGGACTGTCAGCAGTCGCTACCACTACTGCAAAACTAACAGGATATGTTTCCGCTGCCTGTCTGGCCATCATCTGGGGCGTAACTGCCGGCAGTTCAATGGCTGCTCGGTGAATTCATGTGAAGGCACGCACCACACACTGCTGCACGCTACAGCCAAGCCCGCGACTACTGGCCGTGAGGGAGCCATGGGAGGCCGGTCGGTACCTCACGAAGCTGAAGTAGCTGGTGCAGAATACGTCCCATCCACCCAGACACAGAGAAGTTCCAAGCAGTCGTTTCGCACAAAGAAGTCATCTGGAGACGCTCAATCGAACCCCGATCGAGTGGCGTTTCAGACGGTGCCAGTGAAGCTCTCTACGAATGGGAGATCAGTCATTGTGAGTGCACTTCTGGACCCGTGTTCTGATGCCAGCTACCTGACGGAGGCCGCTGCGAATGAGCTACAGCTGCAGGGAGAAGAAGAAGATGTGGACCTGGAGACGGTGAACGGAAGCTCACAAGTGAGGATGAAGAAAACTCAGGTTCAACTCAGCTCAGTGGATGAAGTCTACAAGGCCAAGCTCAGCGCATTTGTCATCAAAGATCTGTCCAGCGCATCAACAAAAATCGACTGGAACCTGATGAAAGATCGCTGGGATCATATGAAGAAGATCCCGTTCCCGACCGTATCCAGGAAAGGCGGCATTGAAATGCTTATCGGCCTGACGGGCGACACCATGTCCCTGTTTCTACCTGAGGAAACCATCCAGGGGCCTCCCGGTGATCCAGTGGCGGTGAAAACCCCATTGGGCTGGACCGCCTTCGGGCCGGTCAATGGAGCCGAAATGGAAAACATCAAGACCCTGAGAACCCATATCCGAAGCAAGCTGAGAGTGGAAAATCAGGAAGAGATTAAGGCCATGCGAGAGATGACAGAGCTAGAAGTGATCGGTGTAAGGGAGCAGAAAGAAAAGATTCTGTCAGTTGAAGACAAAGAAGCGATGAAGAAAGTTGAGAAGATGAAGCATGAAGGAGGGCGATATGAAGTGAATGTCCCCTGGCGAAATGATGAGCCCAATCTGTCCGGAAATTTCGGATATGCGCTCAGCAGGCTGAGAAAAACGGAGGAAAATATGAAGAAACGTAAAGATGAAGCCATGGAGAAAAAGTACGGTGAGATCTTCGAAGATTACGTGAAGAAAGGCTACTTTCTGAAGATAGCCGCCGGTGATGAAAACTGGACAGCCGCCACCTGTGAAGGGTGGTTCTTGCCTCACTTTCCAGTGATAAGACAAGACAGGGCAACAACAAAGATCAGACTGGTCTTCGACGCTGCGGCAAAGTACCAGGGAAGGAGCTTGAACGACGAGCTGTACCCAGGTCCTTCAATCTGCAGCGATCTGATCGAGATTCTACTGGGATTCCGGCGTCATCCCATCGCTCTGACGGGTGATGTCGAGGAGATGTTTCTCCAAGTGAAGCTGGCGACCGCAGACAAGAAGTATCACCGCGTCCTATGGCGCGACGGTGAAGCAGAGAGGGCGCCAGATATATACGAAGCCCAGCGATGGATATTTGGAAACGCGGCTGCACCTTTCGCTGCTCAGTATGTCATGAAGGAAAATGCTCAGATACACGCTGCCGAGTTCCCTCTCGCCGCTCAAGCCATGGAAAGATCATTCTACATGGATGATGCGCTCTGCTCCTTCAAAACTGAAGCGGAAGCCAAAGAAGCAAGAGAGCAGCTCACTGATGTGATGAAGCAGGCAGGCATGCACATACGGAAATGGCGAAGCAGCAGCTCGGATGTAACAGCAAGTATCCCGGAAAAGGAGCGCGCTAAGGAGCCGGAATTCAAGATCGAAGATGGCCCAAATCAGACAAGCAAGACGCTGGGTCTTCTGTGGAATGCTGATGAAGATACTCTTGGAATCTGCGCTTCCACTTCCTCAGACGCCGCGCCTGAAAACCGGCCAACAAAAAGACTCTGTCTCAAGGAAATAGCTGCGGTTTTCGACCCGCTGTGTCTGATCTGCCCGCTCACCATCACCGCCAAGATCGTCTTTCAAGAGACTTGGGCACGCGGTCTGGATTGGGACGATCCACTGCCGCCCGACATGGAAGCTGAATGGCTGACCTGGCTTGAAGATATTCAGGAGGTGAGCTCATTGACTGTCCCAAGGTGCGTTCATTCATTTTCCAGTGAAAACGCACAACAACTGCATGTATTCTCAGACGCATCGGAGCAGGCGTACGCCGCTGTGATTTACGTCGTCACTGACTGTGAAGAAGGGATCGTGTCAAGAATAGCTCTGGCTCGAGCTAGGGTCACACCAAGGTCAAGAAAGGTCACCATACCTAGACTCGAGCTTATGGCTGCGCTACTTGGCCTGCGGCTCGTGAAGAAGGTCTGCGCTGCGTTTGAGATTCAGCTGACGGACGTGGTGTTCTGGTCGGACTCGCTCAACGTTATCTGCTGGATAAAAAATGACGTCAAGCGCTTCCAACCGTTTGTCGCCCACCGCGTCTCAGAGATCCGGGAGTTCACGAGTCCTGATCAGTGGAGACACATTCCTGGAACGGAAAATCCAGCAGATCTCCCCAGTAGAGGTGTCAAGCTGGAAGACCTGAAGCACATCAGCCTCTGGTGGGAAGGACCTCCATTCCTTCTGGAGTCACCTGAGAACTGGCCAAAACAGAGAGACATCTCTGGACAGGCATGCGACCCCAGTGAGTTCCGCAAAGAAAAAGTAACTTCTCACTCAGCGCGGGCGAAGGAGATGGACACAGACTTCCGGCTACAGCCAGCACGCTACTCGAAGTGGATGAAGCTCATCAGAGTGACAGCATGGGTGCTCCGCTTCGTGAAAAGGCTGAAACAAAGAAGAACCAAGGCTGAATCTGAGAACTCGGATAGCTCCTGTGGTTCTCTCTCGAGTGAAGAACTGACTCAAGCCGAGTATTTCTGGTTCCTGAAAGCTCAGGAGTGCTTCGAGGACGAGCGACGTCATCTGCAAGCACAAGAGGAAGACAATGACGTAGTGCACTCAAGGCACGTGTGCAAAGACAGCAAGATCCGTCGCTTGTGTCCAGTGCTGGATAGCAACGGATTAGTGAGAGTTGGCGGCCGTCTACAGCAGAGTGGACTGTCCTTCGACGCCAAACATCCGGTGCTGCTACCGAAGCATCATGAAGTGACGAAGTTGTTCGTGCGATACGTTCATGAAGATGGTGATCACGAGCTGGGAATCGAACACACCGTCTCTGAGCTTCGTCAGAGGGTGTGGATAATCGGCGCCAGAGAGCAAGTGAAAAAATGCATTTGGTCATGCCCAGAATGTGTGAAGAGGCGCCGACTGCCCAGAAGCCAGCTCATGGCTCCAAAACGCACCGGTGAAGTAAAGGGGCCCTATCGGGCTTTCTTGAGATGTGCAGTGGATTTTGCTGGGCCGTTTGAAACCAAGCAGGGCCGATGCAAGTCAAGAACCAAGCGCTACTTGTGCCTCTTTCTGTGTCAGCAGACCAGAGCGGTGCATCTCGAGGTCGCCTTTGGCCTTGACACAGACAGCTTTCTCAGAGCTTTCATGCGATTTGTAGCTCGCAGAGGTGTACCTGCTGAAATGACCTCAGACAATGGGAAGAACTTCATCGGAGTGAGCCGTGAACTACAGAAGCTGGCGAGCAGCCTGGACCAGGGCGACATCACAACGCGGACCGCGCACTTGCGTGTCAAGTGGAACTTCACGCCTCCAGGCGCTCCTCACTTCAACGGAGGCTGTGAAGCGATGGTGAAGAGCGCAAAACGTGCGCTTCGGAAGACGCTGGAATCGGCTCATCTCAGCGATGAAGAGCTACAGACAGCGTTCTGCCGCGCTGAAGCTCTGCTTAACTCGAGACCTTTGACGAGTGTCTCATCTGATCCGAATGACCAGCCGCCCATCTCTCCGGCGTCGCTCATGTTGGGCCAAACCAGGCTCGACTTCATGCCTGATGATGATGGAGATGCAGAAACGACAAGAAGACGCTGGCGCCGCCTGCTGCAACTGAGCTCGGAGTTCTGGCGACGCTGGATTCGCGAGTACCTCCCAACTCTGCAAGGCAGGCAAAAATGGACTGAGCAATCTGAAAACCTGCGTGAAGGTGAACTGGTGCTGTTGGTGGATCCAAATGCACCCAGAGGACTGTGGCCGCTAGCCAGGGTCACGAAGACGTTCCCAGGACCAGATGGGCTCGTCCGTGTTGTAGAAGTTAAGACGGCAAAAGGTGTATATAAGAGGCCAGTCACGAAGACTGTTCGACTGGAGCTGGATGTCTGAAGAGGATGACTGTAGACGCCATCGGTGGGTGACTGTCATGATCCAGGGATGCAGCTGATGTGGTCTGAAGTGATTCTGAATGACCGGAGGTCAGGGCCTCCTCTAAGGATTTTTTACTGGGTGGGCAAAATTTTTCGCCGCTCCCCTGCCCAAGGGCAGATACAGTCACTTGTTTTGGGGCTCAACCATTTTCACCTGCGACTGGGGGGGGGGGAGGGCGGGGTAAGGCCTATGTCACTTTCACAGTCAACCAACTGTGCCATTATTGGAAACAAGATTATAGTTAAACGTTTGTCGTGTGTTATATGGTATTTCGTGTGTATTTCACCTTATATGCCTATTGTCTACATTAGTGATGTCAATAACGGAAAACCAGGATACCGATACCAAACCAAATGCCAACCAAAACCATGAAAAAATACCGAAACCAAACCAACTTGGGAACATGAGGGAAATACCAACTTTTTACCGAATTCACTTTCATCATGATCCGAATTCGTATCCTCTTATACATTAGCCGGTTTCGTATACCAACAAAATACCAACAACATTAGGATCAAAATACCAAATACCAAGTTGGTATCGGTTTGGTATCGGTACCTATACCAAAAAGTTGGTATCCGATTGACATCTCTAGTCTACATACATTTAAAAAAAAATAAGAAGACTGCAAATGTGCAGGGTTAAACTTATTATGGTTGCTCCTTGAACCAGAAATTGAATAGGTAGGTAATGCTCGCTGCCTCTTTTTAGGAGGCATGGTCAGCTTACTCTTGACGCGTTCTCTTGATCTAAATACGGCTTTATATTGACCTTAATCCACTTGTAATACATCCTAGGCCTTGTAGCGCGCTACCCTGCTGGCCCATGCCGGTCTTTTAGGGTCCCACACTGACCTCTGAGGCCCCATGCTGGCCTGTAAAGGCCCATATTAGCCTCTGAGGGCCCCGCACTGGATTCTGAAGACCCGATGCCGGCCTTTAACCATCCCCTGTATTGGTGTTTTTCCAGCCGCGAACGTACATATAGGGGGGGGGGGGCGTTGGACCCCCTTGCCGTTTCACCCCTGATCGAGCTAGAGCTTCGCGGAAAAAACAAGCGTGTTGCCCGTGACGAGAGGAAGCCGATGATACCCAATTTTAAGGTCCTAGGTCATCGGCTGACCTTCCAGGTCAGGTCATGGACCCAAAAGTCGGGAAAATCGGGACGTTGGCTGTTAGAACGTCGTAAAGGGTGGCTATGGTTTTTCGGGGTGCTGATCACGAATATCATGTTAGTTATGATCATGGATGATGTCTTCATGCATTTAGATCAGGTCGGGTCAGGTCAGGTCAGGTCAACCAGTAAGGGTTTTGCCGGGTATTCGTAGTAGGTGGCAACCGCCTCTGACAGCTTCGTAACATGTTGCGAAGGCACCAAAACTACTTCGTAAATGTTCAAATGGTTGCTAAATTCGAATTCAGCTCCAAAAACTAGCAAAAAGAAAACATGTAAAACTCGAAAAAGTGAACCGAGGTCATCAAAGGTTAATGACCTGACCTAAAATTCAAGTGACCTTGACACCCACCCTAATGCATGGGAGCAACATCATATCCCATGTTTGAACGTTTGAAACCACGAAAAGAGTTGAAACCACGCGAGTTATTCGCAAAAAATCGAGGGTGTCCGTTCGACTCCCCCCCCCCCCCTATACGGGCGAGGGTTAAGGACCTGCATCGGCTCTGAGGGCTCAACTTGGCCTTTTCTGGACTCTGGGGTCCAACACCAGCCCAAGCCTGTCTTTTAGGGTGCCACACTGACCCCTGAGGGTCGCATCCTTGCCTGTAAGGACCCGCATTAGCCTTTGAGAGCCTAAGCCGACCTCTGATGGCCTCAAACTGCCATTTTCAGGCCTTGTACTGGTCTCTGAGGGCCTTAAACTGGCCTCTGAGGGCACAAACCGACCTGCAAAGGTCCCACACCGGTTTCTGACGGCCCATTTTCTGCCTCTGAGACCCAGTATGCCCTTATGTGCCTCTGAGGGCCCCGTACTGGCTTCTGAAGGATCGATGCCGGTCTCTGAGGACCCATGTCAGTCTTATAAGGGCCTCACACTGGCATCTGAGGCCCCAAATTAGCCTCTGAGGGCTCCAAATTGAGGCACTATTTAGTCCCCAATCAGCCTATAACCCTCGCCGGCACAGGGGGGGTTGATGCAACCCCCCTAAGGTTTTTCGCAAATAACTTGCGTAAAAAGGGGCTGATCGCGACGAAACTTTTAGTTCCCTCGCATTGATCAATTTTACACCTACCCTGAAAATTTCATGACCCTGACCCAAATGACCTTTGACCTGTGACCTCTTTTCCGAGACCATGTTTGGCCGGAATCGCGACTCGGCGTATGTCGGCTCGCATTAGCCGCGCGTTTGCAAGCTTTTCGTGGTTTCAAACGTTCAAACATGTGATTTGATGCTGCTCCCATACATTAGGGTGTCAAGGTCACCTGAAGGTCAGGTCAGGTCATTGACCTTTGGTGACCTCGGATGACCTCGTTCACTTTTTCGAGTTTTACATGTTTCTAGGCTAGTTTTTGGAGCTGAATTCGAATTTAGCAACCATTTGAACATTTACGAAGTAGTTTTGGTGCCTTCGTAACATGTCACGAAGCTGTCAGAGGCGGTTGACACGTATTACGAATACCCGTCACAACCCCTACCGGTTGCAATTGACCTGACCTGACCTGACCCGACTTGGTATAAATGCTTAAAGGTAGTGTGCCACCTTTGAAAGATTTCCCATTTTATTTTTCCTAGGATAAGAAGCTTCTGTTTTTACCTAATATCGCAAAAAAAATCAAAAATGGGCCTGGAATAGTGCCTTTTTCGCCTAAAAGTTTATCGGTTTTTCGATATGTATAACAATTGTAGTGGGCTGACTTCTAAACAGGCGTCGGCAACAATCGCGAATGCGGCGCACATGTGACAATAAGCAAAGGTCATTATAGAGTTACGACGTACGGGAATGAGTTATCAGCTGTCTAATCGTAGACAACACAATGTCGAGCCTTAAACTGTAAGCCTGTATTGGTATTGTTTCTTTTATTTGGCTGTCGAACATTATTTATGGTTTGAAATATGATTTTATGTAAAATAATTGATATGAAAAAGCCGTCTCTTAAGTTATGACCCCATTTCACCACACGCAAGTGGCAGGAATGACAATGATCAGCTGACGCATTTTTCTTGGCCGAAGTCAGAGCGCGCGGCCCGACGCACCACCACCGCACCACAAAGTATGAGCAGAAGCCGCGCCCAAAGCCAGGGCCCCGGTAACGTGAGGTAGCCGAGTCGGGGCAGCGTGCGCTGACCCAAGCCGGGGCCGCAGCTTTGGGCGCGGTCTACCGCATCCCCGCGGGCAGCCCCGGGCTATCACATGACACCGGGAGGACGCGCGGCCCCGGCTTGGGTCAGCGCACGCTGCCCCGACTCGGCTACCTCACGTTACCGGGGCCCTGGCTTTGGGCGCGGTCTACCGCACCACCTAACAGGCGTGTTCGAAACCGCAGGAGATGATGATGAACGGGTTTATCGAAACTTGATTGGATGAGCATATCGGTAATAGCGATTTCAGTGTGTGCATTTGTTGTTCATAGTGGTGTGAAATGTGGTTGGGGTACGACCGACAACCCGTCGGGGCGAATTTCGCACTGGGGTACTCAAAATTTGAAGAATTTAAGACATTTCCATGAGTTTTGAAGGTATGGATAAGTTCTAAAAATCCGGTTCTCCTTATCTGGGCCATTAACTCCATACGGTCCAGGAAAGCTGGCACACTACCTTTAAAGACATCATCTCTGATCAAAATTAACACGATATTCGTGATCAGCACCCCGGAAAACCACATAACAGCCACACTTTACGACTTTTAACAGGTCCCGATTTTCCCGGTTTTCGGGTCATTGACCTGACCTGGAAGGTCACCCGATGACCTAGGAACTTAAAATTGGGTATCATCGGCTTCCTCTCGTGACGGACAACACGCTCGTTTTTTTCCGCGAAGCTCTAGCTCGATCAGGGGCCAAACGCGAGGGGGGGGGTCGTAACAACCCCCCCCCCTTGTGCCGTCGAAGGACGCAAAATGGCCTGTGCCGGCGAGGGATAAGGTCTCTAAACCGGCCACTGATGGCCCTATTTTGTTCTCTGGCTGGGTACTTACAACTTTAGGCGTCACGCACTGGCCTCTGAGAGCCCACATCGGCCTCTGGGGTTCCATACGGGCCTTTGAGGCCGCTATGGCAAGGGGCCCCTGTAAGCTAGCACCGCCCCCCCCCCCCCTCCGAGGGTTGGCAAAGTTGCCAAGTTGCCCCCACCCCCAAACGCCAAGTCTGCTACCGCCCCTGCATTCAGATGCATCCATTGTAAAAAAAAAAAAAATAACTTGCACTGCAGTGATTGGGGGCTGGGGCACTGGCTGCTAGCAAGTTTTTTTTCCGGGAAACCGAAGTGGTAGTACCTACCGGACGTCTGGCCGGACCTTTATTTTTGCATTTGCTTCTGGGTGGGCAAATCGACGCCACTGGGTGGGCAATTGTGGTGACTGGGTGGGCATTTGCCCACCCAGTGGGTATGTTAGAGGAGGCCCTGCCGGAGGTTCATTCAGAGTGGGGGGTGATGTTCCGGAGGATCCCGGATAATACTCTGGTGTTACTCTCGAAAGTAAAACAGCAGAAATAGCATGTGCCTCCATGCGCGAGGAACTAAAGAAATTTGTGCTGAAATAGTGTGTTTTTGACAAGGCCCTAAGTTTTTGATGTCTAGAAAGAGAAAAAAAGAAATACAAAACGAGAGAAATGTGAAAACAGTTTGTGAATATAAAGTTAAGTTTAATTAAGCTATTAAGAAACAAGAACACAACGCGAGAACACTATCATCAACACATTCCTTTCGATGCATTTAGTGCAGATAACAATAAATGAGCTAACTCGCAAATAGGTCAAAATAAACATAATTCGCCCGTATTGATAACGAACAATGTGACACTACCGATAGGTTAGGGTAAAAGGATATAGAACAGTTAGTCGTGTTAGTAGCGAGTCCATGTTATTCGTTAATGACATGGAAGGAATCGGTAGTGTCATTGTTTAAAGACCCACCGTGTTATCATACACGCAGATCCTAAGCCATACGAGGTGAAAATAACCAGTCGTCAATCATTGTAACATACGGTAGGTAAGTGGCACTGTCCATAACGTGATAGGTGGCGCCAGCAGTAATACTGGTGCCGAGAGTGTCGAAGCAATGACAATATCGGACAATGCATTACCCAATGCCGCAACGGCAGCAACACTCCTCCCCCTTTTAGCGACTCAGCGCGGAGTCAAGGCCATTATTCATCCACTAGTGCCCCCGTCGCATCCAGTTCACCGCACAGCAGAGCGTTCAGTTCGTCAGCGGCATCCCCTCTTTACCTATCAGCAGGTCGATTAGTTCATCAGCAACAGGCCAAATATGTCAGCCGCCAAGCAGACCGGCACTACACCACCCAACCAGTGGCCGCACCTCCATCACCCACTCCATTGTGGTACGGCCACGACACTCATGGAGGCTGCCATGGTCAGCTGAGCACCCAACAACCAAGTACACACAGCTCCAGTGGTCCGCAGAGCAGCACAAGCGCAGAAGTCACCTCCGCAGCCGCACCTCTGATCCCAGCTCCGCCACGCGTTCTCCCTCGTGTTCACGGTAGGACTCCTTCGCCATGGTCGTCAGCTCATCCGTACTCCAGGTCGCAGGCATCACCTATCTCCGCCAGAGTCCACCATGGCTCGGAAGACAGAGGCAGGCCACCAGCCCGGCGGCCAGGTGGGGACGGAGCCTCAGACAGCATCACTGGTTCACTGACGGCTTCACGTCAGCACTCCTCCTCCATCCTCCCAGTCAACCAGGGTCGCAACACCCATCGGTCACCGCCACAGCCCCAAGCCATGACTGGGTCCGTCAGCGCGGCTAGAGGCAGACCGTCGGCCTGACAGTCAGGTAGCCGGCCGTTACTCTCCGGCCACGCCGCCGTCGGCTCCTCAGTCAAGAGGTCAGCTGTCGAGGAGACAGCTTCCAGACAGCTGTCAGCTTCCGAGGGCGCCACCTAAGTGCACTCATTGCCCTTGCCCCACACCCCTGGCCCTCCCTCACACCCGGAGCGTGTAAACTGTGTTATGCCTATAGCAACGATTTTACCACCGTTGTCCGTTATGTGCATATTTCTCAAAGTTGACTCAAAGTGGCCCAGCATAAAATATGGTCTGCCAAACTTATGGCCAAGGTCAGGCCCAAACCAAAGCGGGATGACAATAGCAGATGTCACGGGTGGAGAATGTTTGAAAAAGTTACCCCGGCCGGCGACCGAATGTCAGAAAGACGATGATGCTCAAATATTTGTCAACGGTTATCAACAAACCCCTTTTCTGTGGCATAGAATAATGGATGTCTGCCGTTTGTACGTTTTAGGGAAAACTGCTGCACGCAGGTGCGGAAGATGAACACGCCTTAAAATTTCGGACGCATGTCACCTAGTGCTAGGTCAGGTCATCAGGTCAAATTTACTGGATGATCGTGCTAAAAATGCCATCATGCCCTTTGCAAAGCTTATTCCGTGGAAGTTGCAACCTTCCCACACGAAACAAAATGTCAAATTTGACCGTTTTGACCCTCTTATTGATTTGAGCTCGCACCTGAAATATTATTCGCGACCGAGCTTTAAACGAGTAATCGAATGTTTTGTTTGCAGTGTTTAAGCTCCGTTATGTTCATGAACTGTGAGAAAAGTTGTCGGAGAACGCTAAAATCAGAGAAATTTGGCTTTTGATGATGATCTATGGTGATTTTATAATTGAGCTTGCCTAAAACATGACCAGATTTCTCTGATCACGTTTGTCGCTCTTTCAAACGTCCTTCCGCTTCTCGCCTCGTAGCCCAGTAGCCGAGTTAGAAGGAGCGTGAAAAGGCAAAAGCCCACCTCTCGACTCAACGTGTTACGATAAGGCCACCCTCGGGCCTCCTGGCGCGGGTTAAGTTGGGGAAGCCTTGAGCCCCAGCAGCTCGTCCTTCTATCTCACTGATATTACCCTCATCCTGTCTTGTGATGTTATTACAGTGCCATCTTACGATAACGGCCCTTAAATATGATTTACTTCTGTTTGATGAAACATGTCGGGCTCCGCGATGAAAAGACTTAAAAACATAGAAGCTCCAAATGATAACTAAGTAAATTTTCAAGAATTTTTCAAGGTAGATAAGAATAATGAGAGACGCTTTTATAGATGACAGTTTTTTCGTATGGAGACAGCTTTTAGGATTTACAAAAGTGGAAAAAGTTACCCCGGCCGCGCCGGGGTCGGCTGAAAGTTACCCCGGCCACGGCCGGGGTGGCCGGGGCAGGTTCTCCACCCATGGCAGATGTTGTCAAATCGATACTGTATCAACAGAAACAACTCAGATGGCAAGGAAAATGCCGTGTGTTGATGTTTAGAATAGATGCATAAAGGAAACAAGAAGGAAAGAAGTATGGAAAAGGGAGGAAAGATCCTTTCTCGCTGCCTCAATGTTGAGGGGGCGCCACCCCCTCGGCTCTCCCCCCCCCCCTGTTCCCGGGTCTATGAGTCAAACAAACCCAAAATGCGAATCAAATAGGCCAAGGGGAATGTCTCATATTTCCATGGGATATTTTAACAAAATTCTCAAGGTACAGACATTTTGTCGCTAGCGCATATGGCAGCACCGGAGCACCGATAGCCGCGCCATTTTTGTATGCGCGCGCTATAAGACCAGGGCCCTGTTTGGGTGACATTCATAAGTACCAGAGTACAATTGTACCCAGGTTACACCGGGACCAAGGTTACATAGGGGCCCAGGTTACGTTCGGCCCCAGGATTTGAAGGGACCATGAAGACGCAAGTACCATACTGTGATTGGTCGTTGGCAGACGGGAATGACGTAATGCATCCCTGTGGCGGCCGTGACGTTGACCAATAGGAGGGGCGGATACAAATTTGGACCACCTTGGTACACTACTTGGCAGTGTGCTTGTGATTGATTTTCTCGAGATTGCGCCCGCCGCAGCGGCGCCCAGGCCCGATGGTCATCCGGTGTGGCGGGAGGTAGCGTCCCTCGGCCCCCCGCGCGGCGGGAAGTAGCGTGCTGCGGCGTCCGAAGGAGAAGTGAAAATGACCCCTTGCACGAATTAGTGTTCGCAGCGGCTACTTAAATTGCAGGAGGGGGAGGAGGCAGGGGCGTCGCCACGGATTTTTGAGTGGGGTGGGGTCGGGTTTCCGGTCTTCGTCTTGATGGGTAGAGGTGTTATTAGCCAGTAGCCACACTCCCGGATTTTTCATGTGTTGAGAAAAATCTCGGCGCGCAGCGCCACGAAAGCAGCGGTGTATCTTATTGTACATACTACATACATCACTTTTGCATCGTGCATAAAAATCAAGCACAGGCCACCTGAGGTCAGGTCACAATGTCATGTTCAGTTCAGTTTTAATGCCTCTAAAAGCTGCAATCTTGTCATTCCTATAGATTTGCCTGTCCCGTAGCTCAGTTGGTAGAGCATTGGACTCCCGGTAGTGAGAGCCCGGGTTCGAGACGCCCCGGCGCTCGGTATTTGAGACTCCTGACGGGGATGGTCTGCGGTTGGTGGGAGCAGCCGCAGCCAGTTGAAGTCAGTTGAGTGGGGGAGACCGTGTCCGGCTTTGAAGGGCACGTTAAACTTTGGCATCTAAATTCTCCCGATACCCGGAATTGCGCGATCGGACGGTAGGGATCGGGGTCTACGCAACAAGCTCTGCTTAGCGTGGGCTCCGGCTCTGTCAATCCGTCCATTCAAACATTCGAGCTAAATTTATTAAAAAAAGATTATCTCCTATAAGTCTGAAATTTGTTGTAATGAATGGGATTATAAGTGCCAACAGTTAATGAATCTGGGATTTTACATCTGAAAAGTGAAGTCAGGTCAAATATGTGACATCACCAATCAATCATGATAAGATATGGGAAAATGCACGAGATGCCCTCTGCTTTGAAGTTTGAACGAATATGCTAAAAACGCTATAAGATACTTTTGTAGCCATGGCACCTCTGCTCATTTTAGAGACAAGGTGCAGTTAATGACCAGTGGTGACTCGAATGGTCAGTCATTACTATTAGTTAGGTCATCAAAGGTCTCTAACACATTTTCGACAACAACTTTTGATGGAGACGCTGTAGAGCAATTACAGCACCTGGAGTGTGTTCAGTGTGTGTTCAGTGTTCAGTGCTGGAGTGTCAAGTGTGTTCAGCTCAGCAACACAGATCGATCGCACATTTTTGCAGCGGGTTCTTTTCCGGTCAGGACATGACCATTGATTAACCTTTACCTGATGTCAAGTTTTCTAGTTAAGTTCTTAAGTTCAAATTGTAAGCCATGCGACGTGTTTCGACGAAACAAACACGATGGTGATACCTAACATGAATATCATACACATTCACTGAATCATATAGGTTGTTACAGAACAAATGTTTCGGCAAAATCCGTCCGTTTAACTGTTTGGCCTCTGTGGTACACAAGCCATAGACCCGAAGTCATACCTATCTGAGGCGAAGTTGGCGAAAGAGCTTTAAAAAAGCTATCGAGTACGCTTTCTGTGTCACTATAGCTCTTATTCGTGTTTTACGGGTCGCTAAGGTAAAATGTTTACCAACGCAACGCTGAAGGTATACTTTCGGCCCCTGATCGAGGTAGAGCTTCGCGGAAAAGCGAGGATGCTGCCCGTGATGAGAGAAAGCCGATGATGCCCAATTTCAAGGTCTTGGCCGGGTCATCTTAGGTCAACTCCCAAAAGTAGAAAAAAGCTGGCCTGCTAGAACTTTGTGAGCCGTAGCTGTTATCGGGGTTCCGGGTACGAGTTCGATGTTAGTTTTGGACAAAGATGATGACTCCATGCATTTGGGGTAGATCGGGTCGGGTCAGGTCAGGTCGACCAGCAGGCTTCCTGCCGGCCATCTACATAGAGATTAGAGTGGGTGACAACCACCAACGATAGCTTCGTAACATGTTACTACATAACCACCATTTATCAAAACTACTTCTTTAAGTTCAAACGGGCGCTAAACTCGAAATCAGTTCCAAAAACTTCACTTGTAAGTGAATGCAAATAAAACTCAAAAAAGTGAACCAAGGTCATCTATATTCGAATCATGGCCAATAAATTTTTAGAGTAGGTGTAAAATTGATTAACTCGAGGTCACAGGAAGTTTCGTTGCAATAGGCTCCTTTTTGCGCGTCTTATTGGGAAAGCCCGAGAGGGGTCCACAATCTGACCCCATTTCCCGGCTACCTCAGGCAGGTCCGAGGGTAGTCAGGGCTGCTGAGGCTAGTTAGGTACCTCGTAGTTACTGATATGTCATCCGACGAATCGACTGCAACCATTATTTTGACAATCAGACGAACGCTTGGGTCAGTTTTGGCGCGCTCATTCGTTTGAGGGATAAAAAGGGACTAGAATAGTGGCTATAGTGGCATCAACCCCCCTCGCCCGGCGAGGGGGGTTGATGCAACTCCCCCCTAAGGTTTTTCGCAAATAACGTAAAAACGGCGGCGGGTAGCGCCGCCAAATTTGGCATAC
This sequence comes from Amphibalanus amphitrite, assembly GCF_019059575.1. Lineage (NCBI taxonomy): Eukaryota > Metazoa > Arthropoda > Thecostraca > Balanomorpha > Balanidae > Amphibalanus > Amphibalanus amphitrite. Next base: position 197,461 of record NW_024882602.1, on the reverse strand, counting down.
CTTCTGGGGCAACCTTTTCGCACCTATCCTGAAAATTTGAAGTCCCAGTCTTTTCAGGTCAGGTCACCAGGTCACAAAAGCCGGTACAAGGTCAGGGGAAAATTGGACTAGCTTAGCGGCAACTTAATTCCAGAGTTCACTTAAATGGGTAACAAAGTATATCATTCGATGCGCACGGACGTTCTGAGTTCACTGGTGCTTTTATTTTTGCACTATCTTTACTAGGTAAAAAGTTATAATCGAAAAACGTTTGACATGTTTAAGCAAAATTTTTGCACTCATACCCCCCAAAACCCCCCTAAATATTGACCTAGGTCCTAGAGTCACCAAACTTTTACAGGGGCGAGATCTCCTATGGACCCACCTACCCTGTACATTTAGTGTTTCTAGTGCCATAGAAGCCAATCGCGAGGGGGGGGGGGTCGTACCAACCCCCCCCCCCTCGCCGTCCGTGTTATGGAAAAGGCCCTCGCCTGGCGAGGGTTAAAATATTGTTATGCTGATGTTCCACGCCCACCGCTTATTGACCTATAAGCAATAGGGCTACGGAGCTGTTGAAGCGATTCTGAATCTGACGTTGTATTTATTGAGGTTGCTTACGCCAACTTCAGAGTATCAATACATATCTGCTCGTTGCACACCGGTCAGTTGATAGCCAAATTCTAGCATAAATTACACGGGATAGTTTCGTTCTTGTCGATGAGACCAAGCCCAGTTACGGTATGTGCGATTTTGTCAAAAACGGTCGGAGGTTGTAACTATTATGACGTCGCAGCTCGGTGACCTGATATGACCCGATTTTTTTTTTATTACCAAAAGTTGCGCGAAGAATGCCCCAGAGGCCATTTAAAATTTAAGCACGATCCGACTAATAGTTCGGTTAGCATCGCAAAAAAAGCTCGGGCGCCCTGCCAGGGCGAGGGTTAATTATAATCTTCGCCATAGCTCATCAAAAATTATGACAAAATGCAAAAACGATATCAATGTTAATGCACAAGTCAGTTTGGAGGCCGCATGCAAAATTTTAATAAAATCCGTTCATACATTTTCCAGTCACGGACTGAAAACAAACAGGTAAATCTTTCTGCCTCACCCTGTACATAGGTCATTACATTAGTCTGACCTGGAAGCCGAAGGTCAGGTCAATGACCAAATATCGGGAAAATCGAGATCTTGTAGAACTTCTAAAAGTGATGCTTTATGTTTCTGGAGTCCTGATTTCGAACTTAAGAATTATTACGATCAAAGATGATGTGTTCATCCATTTGAGTAGATCAAACGAGGTCAGGTCAGGTCAACCGGCGCGGCGTCCCGACGGCTATCCATTAGGTATAAACTATAAACCATCGCTGTCAGTTTTGTAACATATTGCCAGAACTAGTTCCGGAATGTTTATATCTGTGCTTAATTTGTAATCAGCTCATAAAAACTACGCTGAGACGTTTTGAAACGCCAAACGAGGTCATCTAAGGAAAATAACTTTGACCTGAGTCCCAGGGCTGCGGAGTCGGAGTCGGAGTCGGTCGGAGTCGGAAGTTTTGCCCTGAGTCGGAGTTGGAGTCGCTAAAATCTTACCGACTCCGACTCCGAAGTTAACACTGCATTGCTCAAAGTCATGCCCGACACCTGGTTGCTTCATGATATTTTGCTTGTTGACCTTTCAAAATCTGATTTTGTTGAAGCTAAGGACATACCCCCGTTTTGGACCAGCGTTTTCATTGAAAAAAAAAAACTGAAGAAGGCTGCTGCGTCAAAACCTGTTTTTATTTATGCATGCTATTTAAAAAGTAGGCACTTATTTGCAGTATTGGCCTTGGAACGCGCAAAAGTTCGCTTCAGGCAAGATAAAAAGATATCCGACAATAAATTTTATTTCATTATATGGACTTGCTGGGCAATGTCCGGAGTCGGAGTTGGAGGCGATTTTTGAAGCCGGATAATTTTTGCCGTAGTCGGAGTCTGAGCCTGAGTCGGAGTCACCTTAAAATCCATCGTCTCCGCAGCTTCATGTGACCTTGACACCCACCATTTCAACAAGTAAACACAGGTAGTTAGTTTATCCCAAAGAAGTGTGTATAGATGACAAGATAATACCCATTTTTAGAACGGTTATCTGGAACACATTTTGTGACATTCGGTGCGATCTGGTTAAAATACATATGTTTATAGCTGATTTTTTAGTAGCTTTCATCTTGGGCTGCACCAGTTGCTCAATTCATGGATGACTGAGTGTCGCCACAGGAGGCCCCCCGGTGGGCCGGGGCAGCGCAAGGGACGGGCCCCGCCACTGAGCCGACCATCGGATGTGCCCATTGTAAGAGCGTACCGGGCAGCGGAGCAAATCTCGGACCCACCTCAAGGGTATCCTCATCAATCAGCTTCCCATCCCTGCTGTCTCATGACAGGGGGAGTATGTGAACGGTAGTGGCAGCGGTGACCGTTAGGCGAGCCGGGCCTGCGCTGTGAATATGAATAGGAGGGGTGCGCGCCACCTCCCAGACGGTCTGGCGCTCCTGCACCCCGCCCTCCCGGCTGCGGCCGGGCTCCCGGTGCTGGACCGCAAAGTGCTGGTCAGCGGCGTATTTAGAAAATCGCGAAGGGGGGGGGCCAAGGGTTTGGAGGGCGCCACCTCACCCAAGGAGGGCGCCATACGGTCGCGAGATAAAAAATCGCTCAGTGGGGGTTGGGGGGTTGGGAGGCGATTTTTACCATGCCACCAGTTTTTTTTGCGTAACCTCGTATAGGTCGTGCTGCATTGATTTTGCATCGTGTGTATTCTTAATACTCCATGTCACAAAAGGTCAAGTGTTCTTGAAATGCTGCGCCGAAGGCGCGCGAAATTTTTGAAAACATCCTTTTCCTCCGCTTTTTTAGGCACGCCTTTTATACGATCACTGTTCAAAGCTCCTCTCGCTCTTTTACCAAATTTGAAGGTGTAAAAAATACCTAAGGTTTGGTCGGGCCGCTGCCACACAAACTGTACAGAAAGCTTGGCTCATGGGTGTCGATGTATAAAAGTTTATTGGCGGTGGCATATCTACGCACCAGATCACCGTATCGGATTGATACCGGAGCGCGAGATGCGTAAACATCATCCAAATTACCTCAGACCAGCCTTCATAGCCTTCTCACAGATGCATACAGTGTACCCACATAACCAGTTTCAATCACCGAAACTTCAGACTGCTGCTGTTGCGCCCGAACCTGTTGACAATACTTAATCGTAATCCATATAGATGCCATGATGCACGTAAAGTAGGATCAATCCCAAAGACGTGTTTTATGCATCGTAGAGCGTAGATAGTTTTGGTAGGTATAGATACTTCATTCATTGTGCTGAATGCACGTTCATTTGTGGCAGTTTTCACAGGCAAGACATCAACTATGTGCAATAGAACGACTAAGTTGAAAAACATGCCAAAGGAGTAAATAAATGATAGGAGGGCAGCGATCAACGGATGTTGCCAATAGGTAGAAGGGCTGCGATCCACAGGAGGGCACTAATAGGTAGAAGAGCCCCGATCAACATCCCGAGTTTCCACAGTAGGGCACCGATAGGTAGGAAGTTGGCGAGCAGCAGGAGGGCGCCAATGGATAGAAGGGCAGCGATCAACAGGAGGGTACCAATAGGTAGGAGGGCGCCGATCAACAATCAACAGGAGGGCGCCACCAGGTAAGAGGGTGGCGAGGAACAGGAGAGCACCAATAGGAGGGTGGCGATCAACAAGAGGTCGCCAATAGATGGGAGGGCGGTCATCAACTGGAAGTCGCCAATGAGCGGAAGGGTGACGATTAAAATGGGGGTGGCAATGGTGAGGAGGGCGCCTTTGCTCAAGAGGATGACATGAACAGGAGGGCGTCTGTGCGGAGGGCGCTGGTCAACAGGAAGGTGCAAGTGGATAGGAGGGCGGTGATCAACAGGAGGGTGCCAGTGGTTAGGAGGGCGGCGATCTACACGAGGGCGCCGATAGGAGAAGGGCCCCGATTAACATTCAACAGGAAGGACTAGGGAACCAATAGGTAGGAGGGCGGCACTGAACAAGAGGGTGCCAAAAGGGAGAAAGGCGGCCTTCAAAATTTCACATGAGGGCGCAATAGGTAGGAGAGCGCCAATAATTATGAGGACGCCGATCAGCAGAAGGGCGGCAATGTGTAGCAGGGTGGCGACCTACAGGAGGGCGCCTTCGGGTGAGAGGGCGCTTATTTACAGGACAGCGGCCTACATAGGCGACCACCGTTACGCTTAGAGAGCTACAGCCTACAAATGTGGTTGGAGGGCGCCCGAGGGAGCCCTCCAACCGTATTTGGAGGGCGTATTTGGAATGGGCGTCCTCCGAGGGCGCCCTCCATCCGTATTTCCCTGTAAACACATTCGCGATTGGAGGGCGCCCTCCAGTCGCGATTGTTTTTCGATTCGATTATATCACAATTGCATTTGCGATTGGAGGGCGCCTTCGGCGCCCTCCAATCGCAAAGGGCGCCTTCGGCGCCCAAGGGGGGGGGGGGGCATGGCCCAGTGGCCCCCCCCCTGCCTACGCCCCTGGTGCTGGTCGTACCTACATGTGTCACTGTTGACGTAATCAAGTCGCTTTACATGACCTTGTTTATAGCGTGTACCTATAGTTTGTGCCCACAAATCCTGAAACCTGATGAACTTTTTAACACTAAATAAGTAAAAAGTAGACCATCCAACCCATGCATTTGCATTAGTTTACAACCCCCTCACATTGCCCCACCAGACAGTAATAAGCATGTAAAGAATGAAACCGTAGTTTTGGACCCGCTACACCTTTTTTTAAGTCGGTCATTCGTAAACGATTTCAGCCCCTCATGGATGCTTTACTGTTCGTGGAGTTCAAATTTAACGACTTATTTCCGTTTATCTAAGAATCGTACTCCCGTTATGGCTATAAGGGAGCCATCACTTATTTGTATGCGCTTCTGCTCCTCTGTTTGTGCAAGATAAAGTTAAAACGTTGAAATCAAATATTTTTTAGAATAATCGAGCCAAATGGACAATGGATGCCCTCGAATGACCTGAACATTGACCTTATCTTAGCAATTTATTACGAACGCATATATTTTATTGCGAACCACATCGGTTCCTACAGGGTGTCCCAGAATTACCCGAACATTTATTTTCTGGCTAAAAGTACGACTGCGCTCGCTTCTAATGATATACAAGCATCATACTTTTATAAGATATCCCTTAGCTATCGAGCTTGGGGACTGTGTGCTTTTGGTGGCCGGTAACGACTCGAATCAATTAGGGGAAGCCGGGGGAAGCCCGGCATAGTAAGCTCTTTTTCATTTTTATTACATACCATACGTGCTGTATAAAATGTTGATATCTTGTTAGCTAGCTAAGTTCATTTGCCGTGTTTTCCCAAAAATTCGGTTTCGTGGAATAAGTATAAGGTTTTCTTTGGAGCGCTCTTGCGAGGAACATTATGAATATTAGAGAGAGAAAATATATGAAAAATTGACCTCTCCTCGACATTTAAAATTATTTGAATAGCCAAATATTACTGTATTGATATTTCGACCAACAGGTCTTCTTCAGAATAACACAGTGTACACAAGTGTACGAGAATACAATAATTGATGCAGCAGACTTATTCCCGCGGTTTTCAAATTCAAAAATTAGCGCGGTTTATCTCGCGCTCATAAAACAGTGGTACAGGGACCCGCAGTTGCTACTGTACACATATATTGCCAATTTAGAATTGCGCTATTATTTGCTAAGTGCTGGCCATTGGAGAAAGGAAATGTAGTGCAAAGTATGGAGGAATAACACATGTTTGCTCCTAGGACGTATGTTTTGTATAATTCCTCTTACCGCAACAGATATTCTTCCAAAACTACAATCGTGCTATTTTTCCGCGCCGGTTGCCTCCCCAGAGCCCGTCCTTGGTATCGCCTATAGCTTCCGTTCCCGCTACGTGAATGAAAGTCACGTGACTACTACAGGTTTGCGCTCAGTACTAACACACCTAGCCCGAGGGCCGGTCCGTAGCGGGGAGGGGTAGAACGCCAGAGCTCCAGCGCAGTGGAGGTGGTGGTGGCCCGTATCATAAAGAGGCAACCGTAAGCAGAACTACAATTGCCGCAGTATAAGATTATGATCAAGTTTTCTTTAGATGTATTGATTGACAAGAAATTGCAATGCTTATCCGATATAATAAAACGGTGTCCAAGGCCTTAGAAGAACTATAAAACATACTCAGCAACGTATAAAATTCTGATACAGGACATGACCTTTCACCTTGCCTCCGGTGAGGACCGCTCAGGAAGCCACATACCAAACGAATCGAGGCCTCGCAGCGCGGCGGCAGAGGAGGTGGATAAACCATCGCCAGATCTTTCGGTTACTATGTTTCCAGAAGAAGGAGGGGGGGGGGGGTGGAGGGTGAGGGCTGTTTTCAACCCATTCACCAATCCTTTCCTTATTAACTTATAGCTTACCGAAAAATGCAACACAATGGTGGCCGTCACGAGATGTAGCGAAGAGTGCCTCAGCCACACCGGTTTTGAGTAAACTTTAAGCATTGGAATTCAGGCCAGTGATCCTGAAGCATTATTTTATTTTTGTCGTGCATAAGCTGGGATGACGTGGTTCAAGTTAATTGCGAAGAAACGGTTTTAGTTTCAGAACATTTATGAGGCTAGTCGCGCCAAATAGTATACGTTTGTTGCAAAATGTCAAATAGAATGTTGACGTGCTATCCAGATGATGGAATTTATTTGACACAAGAAGTCAAAAAGTGGCATCGTTAGTCATCCTGCATACCTATAAATCGATTCGTCATCTTGGTTTGAGCTCAATAGTTCTTTTCGCGGATGATCGGTTTCGTTTTCTTTCTTTTTTTTGGGGGGGGGACAGATTATGAGCCAGTAACTACCCTCCCCAGCCCCCCAAACAACAATTGTTGACAACTACTGTGATGGCCTAAAAAATGCCCTCAATTGTGTTACGTAGGGGAAAATGAGGTAAGTTGAGCCGCTTTTTGTTTTCGTAAGCTACAGGCTAACCTGATCATTTTTCTGCGTTTACGGGTTGGACGGACAGATTGGTGATTTGCGCATGTAATGGTGGCCAGAAATGTTTCATACCGCTTATTTTTGTACTGAAAAGGCTACGTCAAAAATCATCTTGCACGTTGCTCATCTTACCCCATGGGCGGGGTAAGCTGAGACACGTCGTGGGGAAAGTTGAGCATGGATAGAAAAAGCGAACCTTTTCTTTTCCCGGGCGCGGCGAGGAGTGGGCTCTTTTATTTACTCCATGGCATAGATACTTATGGCAAAGTTTTTTTCCTCCATCAAAAAGTGACTGTTTTAAGCCTTCCAATAGCTCGTCAATTTTCTATCACGGAAGAAATCATTTTATCCTTCAGATAATCTGCAAATCACTTACAACTTGTGTAATCAACAAAGAAAAACAATTTGCTACCATTTTTATTCAGCAGAAACAAGCGCAGCTCAGTTTGGTTTTCGACAGCGGAGACAACAATGGCTTATCCGGCTCATCTTCCCCCAGGTGAAAATGGCTCATCTTGCCCCACCCGTGGCCATTTTCGATTAATGACACCCGCTAAGGAAAATAACCATGCACCGCAGATAACAACCATCTCATTTTAAAGGCAAAACATGTCTTAGTTATCAGGGGCGATACCACATGTTACCGGGTGCTGAGCGTGAGAACGTTGCCGTCTCACGTGAAAGACTGCAGCATCGTAAGAGAAGGCACATGGAAGCTCAAGTCAATTAGCGCCATAGGAGCTGAGAAACAAAGGGTGGCTATACTTGCCCTTTGGCTCATCTTACCTCACTCTCCGCTATTTGGGGCTCTCAACTTTGATTTGTTAAAGTTGTTTGTCTGTTCATTATAAAAGCTGTCAAATTTGCCGTATCATTAAACTTTTATTGAGTTTGTATTTCACACTTATCTAAAATGAACAATTTTGTAACTGGCTTCTTTTATGAATGGAATTGGATGGTCGCATGAATGACGAATGAATAGCTCCATTTGAGCATCAGCTTAAATCAATCCTAAAATTTAATCTACCAGTCTGCAACGAAAAGGTTTAAAAACCAGTGCAAGTTAGGTGCAGTTTCTAATCTATGCCGTTTTTTATTAAGTGTCTCATAGCTCCTTAATCTTGAGCCGCTTCTCTAAAGGCCTGGCTACACTATGCGTTTTCTGCGTGCGTTTTTGCAGGTTTGCGTGTTTTGCGTAATATCGTTCTAAGAAAAAAGTTATAAATAATAAAATTTTTACTTTGGTTATATGCAAAAGCTAATATAACTCTTATGTAACTAAAATTTAAGGTGAAAAACATCACAAAAACGTAATATCGTTCCTTTTTCTAGAACGATATCACGCAAAACACGCAAACACGCAAAAAACGCACGAAGAAAACGCATAGTGTAGCCAGGCCTTTACGATTCATTTTATGTGGTGCTTACATTGTTCAAGAAGTAGTATTCGAGCTCGTTGGTCCTAAAAACTGCTATCGAAGTAAATTTAAATGTTTCGGGCTTCGGCACTTAAAAACCAATGGATATTTAACCCTCACCCACTTAGGCATTTCTTTTCAGCGTCTTATATGTAGCGGAGGGGCGTAGAAACCCTCAGCCATTCATGAATAGCCAGAGCTTCGCTGAAAAATAAAAAAGAGCGAGCTGCTCGTGACGAGAGAAATCCGATGATTTGAGGGCCCTGGTCATCGCTGACGAGAGAAAGCCAATTATTTTTATGTCCTGGTCAATGCTGAGATCCTAGGTCACTGGTTGACCTCCCAGATCAGGCTAATAACCCAAAAGCACGGAAAATTGGGTCCTGCTAGAATTTCTACAAGTGAAGTTTGCTGGGACTTGGCTTGCTTCTGACTCCGAATTTGCACTTGCTTTGATCAAAGATGATGTATCAAAGCATTTGGGGTAGGACGGGTCACGCCAGATCACCCATTAGGCGTTCTGCCGGCTATCCATAGAATGTTAACCAGCACTTACAGCCTTGCAACATATTGCATAGGCACTATAACTGATACCTAAGTATGCCTAGTTTTCAAATGCTAAAATGAGTGTTAAATTTCAAACCAACACTTCCTAAAAACCACAGTAAAAAGGTGTAAATTTAAGGAAGTTAACCGAGATCATTTCAAGTAAATGACCTTAACCTGAGTTTCACGTGACCTTGGCACCCACAACAATCAATGAGACAAACATTAGATAGTATATTTCACATGTTGTCACGTTGCTAATCACGAAACGACTATGGAAACACACAGATGTGCGCTGACTTGCAACTGTCATTCTGGCCTGACATGATCTTGAGAAAAATAATCACAGGTGAAAGGTAATTTGGTTCAGGGATATAAAATTCTCAGACAAGATGCAAAAATTATCAGGGCTATTTAATTTTCCGGGAAGTTGTAAAATTGATTAACTCCAGGGCACCAAAGAATCGTCGCAATCCTTCGCTTTGCCGCGATTTATTGGTGAAAAACAGGGGGCGCGGTCTACCTACCTCTACTTATATGTGTGGTGAGGGCTAATATTCATTTTATCTGTGTTATTAATATGCAACAATTACTACATGAACTGAGACCAGTCCATATGGGTATGTTTTTCTCACGGACAATGACAATATAAAAACAATGCGAATAAAACCAAACGTTTCGGACAACAACGTGCCTTCGTCAGTGGAGAAAAATAAGTGTATAGGCTTAACATCGATGAGAACTATATGCGGCACCGTCTCGGTCTGGCCAGCCGGGTTGCCGATAAAATACACAAATGTTTATAAGCTTCCATGATGTGCTTAAAAAACTGCTGAAAATATATCTTTAAAAACAAAACAAAAATAACTACTTCATCGATTTTATCGAAAGAAAACATATATGCCTAATTACTTATTTCTTACCACTGACGGAGGCACTTTTTTGTGCGAAACGTCTGTTTTATTCGTATTATTATTGCATTGTCATTCCCTGTGAGAAAAAAGGATAACTCATCAGTTAGTAACCATAACAGCGAAACGGCTTAATGTAACACAATTCACATGTGTATACGAAACCTATAAGTCCCTAAAAATAATCCTATTTACAAATTTTAAAAAGATATGCAGCTTATACAGCTTAGGCATATAATTTTTTCTGCATTAAGATAATATTCATTTATCTCCACAGAATATGGTAAATTAGTGCTGCTGAAGTTCGCTTTCGAAGCGTCTCCTCCAGGAATTCCACAGCTCTCGTGCCATTTTGGATCACGGAACATGGCTGGGCGCAGGACAGGCCGTCTGCGAGCTTGGACGGACCACGTGACCACCTCCTCCCCTCCCCCTCACTCCCGTCCCCTTCCCCAGCAGGGCGTCCGATCTAACCGCGCCCCAGGCAGTCGGCTCGGTCCGACCCTCCTCTGGTCGAGCCGCGGCCCGGTGCCGCCTGAGTTTGTGCCGGGTGCAAAACTGGAGCAGTAACTAGCGCCGGAACTAGTAGTCAGCACGACCATCGTCAGATGGCAGGAGTAAACGGAATAAGCGGTTCCAGGTTTCAGAAGGAATGGGGCAGGAAAAAGCGCCGAAAACAATGTTTTGCTGATATAGCCATAAAAAGTTCACTGAATTAGGAGAGCAGCACATCAGTTTAAAGCTCTTCAGATGGTGGTTTTAATAAGCACACAATCATTTCCCAATTCGCCTCCAACGGTGTCACAGGCAAAGAATACGCTGAAATACTAGTGTGTACAGAAGCAACTGCGGGTCCCTGTACAACCTTTTTAACAACTTCTTGTATCACTGGTTGTACCACTGTTTTATGAGCGCGAGATAAACCGCGCTAATTTTTGAATTTGAAAACCGCGGGAATAAGTCTGCTGCATCAATTATTGTATTCTCGTACACTTGTGTACACTGTCTTATTCTGAAGAAGACCAGTTGGTCGAAATATCAATACAGTAATATTTGGCTATTCAAATAATTTTAAATGTCGAGGATAAGTATAAGGTTGAGAAAATCGAGTTTTAAAAAAGTGTTGATTTTTCTGGGGTAAGCCCGGCATAGGGGTAACGCCGCCCACCTCCCCAGCGCTTTACAACGAGTTGATGAAACCATTATGTGTCTTCCAAATATTAACGGAAAGTGAAATAACCGCAGGTTGTTTGAAAAGACAAACACTATTCGTTAGAATTGTGTTTTTCTATTGAAAAACAACCGGAGCGTACTAAGGTACTGATTAGCTCTGGACATCTTAGAGTTTATGTCACTACTGGTATTTTAGCTAGCGTCTACCACATATACAGTACAGGTCGATGAAAATCGTGATGCAAAATTGACAAAAAATGTGTATTTCAAAATTCCTTAAAATTTATTTTTCTTTTTGCCTTAATGCATCATATTGCATATCATTCGACTCGGCTGATGAAGAAGAACACAACGACACCATTTTTGAAGCTCTAGCTTCATTGTCTGTCGCGTTATCTGCAAAAACGTAGTTTGACCCTAGTTGACCTTAAGTGACATGACTGGCTTTGTCTATGATAACATGTTTATTTTCGAAATTTATCTTTGATCTAGGTGTAAACCAAACCTGCTCAGTACCTATTATCTCATGGAAAACAGTGGTTTAGTGGCATTGCTCTCGGTTGGGGGTAAGCTTGGCCACTCGCCCGGGGTTACCCCAATGTGCTAATTTTTATTTTAGAACTGCGATGTTCGAAAAAAAATGTCATACTTAAGCCAGCCTGCCTCGTCACCCCTCACTACAAACACTTAAACGGTCCTTACATAACATTCGTATAAATATTAGTACTGTATGGTATAACATTAACAGTGGAACATATCTCACTTTTTAGCTAAAAACCCTTAAAATATCATTTTTGCTCTATAACTTTAACAATATGCAATTTTTGTTAGCCTTAACTTTTTTACTGGCGTTACCTTAGCTGCCACGCTGAAAGGACAAACAGTTGAGCATTTTATTGTGAATAATTTAGCCGGAAACGGGGTGGCCGGGCTTCCCCCGCGCCCGGGCTTCCCCCGGCTTCCCCTATTATCCAGAGCAGACATGTGCATGGATCTGAGTAATGGATCTATGATCTCAGTGGATCTCGAGGCAAATTGCAGGCTCGGATCTATGATCCCACCGAATCCGGTGTGAAAAATTTATCCTGGATCTATGATCTCACAGGATCTGACGATAAACTAAGAACATGGATCTATGATCTGAGTGGATCCCGCCATGCACAACATATGAAACCAGGTTTTCAAGTGTTTCTATGTCAATAAGTGCCATAAAACTATGGATTATGACGTGTTATCACATAAAATCACGAAATAAGAACGTTTGTGAGTTGCAACGAGTGATCTTTTTGGATTTCTGTGTTGGCCAAAAAAATGAGGATCTATGATCCCACTGGATCTCAAGCAAAAATACTAGACGCGGATCTATGATCCCTACGGATCTCTCGATAAATTAAAGAACTGGATCTATGGTCCCGACGGATCCGAGATCAGGATCCGTGGGATCAGATCCCAGATCCATTTTCTCGGATCCATGCACATGTCTGATCCAGAGTCAAGTAAGAGTAGTCCTCTTCCGTTTTCAGCTTAAGCCACTAACAGGCAACCATGGTGAATCAACTCCCGTTCTCAACTTTGTAAACGGACTTTCGGCATGGTTTTTGCTGGAGAGCTTCAGCAGCTCATCTGCATGCAGTTAGGATTGAGCAAAGCGCAATTATATCAGCTAACGAAGCGAGAGAGAGCAAGAGATAAACCTGATTGACAAGCTTGGGCTCGGCCAAAAAGGGCCATGCACCAGTTGTCAAACAGGTGGTTGCTTGTCATAGACAACAAACGTCACCGATCTATAGCTAAAAACTAGTTAAGCAATAGATCAGGATTATCTACAAAACATCAGTCTACCTTGCACCACTATCTTCGACAAAATTTTGGAAGTTGGGGTCCTTCGCCAGAAAAAATATGCGAAAACTACGGGAAAAGCAGCGCAAATCACTACAATTCATCCCAAAAACATAGCATATACAACAAAACAGTATATTGAAGCACACTTTGTGGTCTAACGAAGGTATTATGTCATTCGAACCGCCCGAAAAAGGCGTGTGTGAACGTCAGATGACTACAACGCCCAAACAGCAGAGACGGCCAGGCACCCGTCGAAAATCATATTGTGAGACATTTTGAGCCACCGTGCACTCATTGGGCTTGATATGATGGCCCAAAGACAACCGTTAGCACAGAGTACTACTGCGGTAATACTCTACCAGTACAAAAACTGGATGCCGTGAACCAAGTGGCCATGAACGGGTTTGTTTTGGAAACCAAATCTGTTGGAAGCCAAAGGTCGCGCCATGTTCAGACATGGAGCTTCTCCACTCCAGATGTAAAAAACGCAGCAAAAGTGGTGTAGGCAGAAATTTTTGTTTTGGGGGATAATACCTTATGGCCTGGGAACACTTTGATGTCAAGTTTATCTTTATATGATCGTAATATCCTCCGGCAAGAGGTCAAAGAAAACAGGCCTACACCCAGTTCCGGGAGACCCGTAAAACAACTGAGACCAGCAATGGCTGGCATTTTCCATCATTGTCGGCTGATCTGGTAACAAGCGTATCTATTGCATGTGCTCTATTTGACAGCCACCCTAGTTGACTATATAGGACGGTAAAAAGAAAAAAGCGCAATCATGTTTGCCTTATTTTATACGCTAATTAACAATGTTCGGGTAATTCTGGGACACCCTGTATATATGGCCTTGATCGGTTCTAATGGGCCCCGCTGGCTTATGAGCGTCAGGTGCCGAGCTCTGATGGCCAATGCCAGCTTCCGGACCCACGTTGACCTCTGGTAGCCCACACTAGTCTTTCCTGTCCCCAGAGACAGACCACCAAGCTGAACTTACGATCACCCAGAATGGGAGCCTGCTTCATTACGATTAGGAGCTACTCTTGCCGCACACCGGTGACTGTTCAGCTAGAAGTTCGACGTCGCGTATAGTGAGGCCGACGATGGGTAGAAGCAATAGATTGACGCCCCGAGGACAGAAACAACAGGAGAATACGTGAAAGATAATATGCGGGACACGGAGTTAGGTCGCCTGAAAACCCGAAATGTAACGTATTGCTGAGCAGTGAGCCAAGAAAAAAAAACAATGCTATCAGGTAAACAATATACCTAAACACGTGAAAACAGTGAGAGGTACTAATCGGGTATATCAATATGCTCACATTGCATCCATGTTTCGTTTACGCATTTGTTTTTATGCGCATCGACGCCTTGGAGTAAAAATTCGTTTGCCTTTTCGCTTTTGCCGCCCCCCCCCCCCCAGTAGTGACATTTTTACCCTGACTGGGGGGGGGGGGCAGGCCGGTGACTGCGGGGGTTTGCCCCCCCCCCCCCCACCCCCAGTTAACATGTTAGACGAGGCCCTGCTACGATGTAGGGGTTGACGGTAGGTAGCCGTACCAAGGTCAAACCAATTAAGGTATTGACATGAATAGAATCAGTCTTTATTAATTTATGTTTAAATCAAAGCGTCAACGTGTAGTCATCATACTTGCCTCAATGCTTTAATGTATCACCGACCGACCGATCTCCCTGATGCCATTTTCCCCTCCAAAACTGAGTCCATACTGACGGTTTGAGTTAAGCTGGAAAGTAGAGACTTCTCTTAGATCATAATAATAATAAGAATAACCAGTAACCTCATAATATAAATCAGAAATAGGAGCCAAAAAGTTATATCTAAAGTTATCGAATAGGCGCTCCTGAAGCTTCGTCAGCGATAATTACAGAAAAACATATGAGCTTTTTAAGAAGCTTCTCTTAGATCCCTAGATCTTCTGGTGAACCAGTCTTCGTAAAAAAAACTAGTTTTGGGGTACCTCGTGCAACTTTAGTTAGCACCTGGGCGCCTATAACCCCATAATACCGTGGCCCTGGCCTTTTGAACAGGAACCAAGAGGGGCGAAAAGGAGGCACTGTCTTTCGCGCTTATGAGACCGTTTTGGGATTTAGGCGAGTGTTTCATCTCGATCATGAATTAGTCCACATGACCTTACTGGTGTCCTCAGCGCTCCGTTTTTTGAGCCTCAAGCATAGAGCAGGTAAGTCATAAGCATGTATTCCGTTTTTTATATCATATGTATTCCGTTTTTTTTCTTCGAAAAGTCAAAAAGTTTTTGAAAAAGATAAAAATACAAATTTTGAAAATTCGAGATGGCAGTTTGATAGCGCAGTCCATTCGGAGTCCTCTCATGCAAATAAATTGGATCTAGCTCAAAAACTGAGCTCTTGGGACCGATTCCCGCGGTTCAATGTTTTGCGTCGAAATCGGCTGAACATGACGTCACTCTGACGTCATTTCCGGCCGACCTATGATGGATACGAAGTTCAAATTTTGACACAAGATGTCAAATTGATGCAGCCGAAGGTACTGAAAGTGTGGCGGCGGCGGTTTAGAAGTTATTGCAGTAGAAAAACGGCAGGGGGCTATGAATATTGAATAGCCCCCCCCACCCCCACCCCAGTGGGGCGCGGGTTAATTTGCGAGTTACGCTGAACGTGTTGTAAAACAAGAGTACGCCTTAAAAGTAAAATTTAGGTGAGAACGATCTTATGAGACACCCTGTACATGCCAACTTTCAGCGCAATCGGCCCGATATTGCAATTGTTACAAAACTGACACCTCTTTGTTTTGCAAGTAGCACGTACATAAGGGGTCACCCACATTCATCAGGAATAATCCAATACTTGATAGAAGGAATGAAGCTTCTTTACTAATTACCGCATGTAAATCGGTCAAGTGGTTGCTGAGATATAAGCCTCGCAAAAGCGCGACCACCGATCTTTCCAAGTTTAAAAATCAAGCGTTGGCATCGTGAGAAGCGTTAGGGTGGCCGCTTTGCCCCACTCTCCCCTACAACAAATCTTTTAAACGTCGAGCCGATAGGCGAGACGTTTAAAAGATTTTTCTACCTACGAGCGGTTTAATAATTTTATCCCGTGCCGCCGACATATTTCATGTAATGTCTACTAGACGTTTAACAGTTTGTTAATCGTCACAGTAGACGTTTAACAACTGTTACACGTCTAGAACCTGTTAAACAAATCATTTACTCAACATCTGATAATTTTCTCTCTTAGCACGTGAAGCAATTGAAAATACTGACTACGAAGTACGACGCGGGATAAATGACAGATATAAGATATACCGCTACAAACAAGCATTGTAAAATTCACAAAACGCACCGGCATGGTTTCTAATAAGGCTGAAACAGACTCTTTCCGCAGTCAGGAAATCGCATGCGAGAGCCTATTCAAATTGATTAAATCACGCTCGCATCAATCGTACGCACCTCCCGCATGCGTTTGATGCGGGAAGGATTGTAATGTATTTGAATAGGCTCTCGCATGCGATTTCCTGACTGCGGAAAATCTGTTTCAGCCTTGACCATTTTATTTGCTTGCCACAATCCAGAAATGGCTATATTGTGATGCATTGTTGCTGATTGGGGTAAATAGATGACGAAGACATTGAAAACATTATTTTTTTTGCAATGGGTGAATTTATTGAGCTAGGTAGCTTTGCTTGCAAATGCTGAAGTATTGTTTTTTTAACGGTTCTCCATCCAATCATATACTCCCAAAGCACGTTACTGACGTTAATACGTTTCTGCTTAGTGCTTACCTAAATAATAGAGTAGTACCGCCGAAACTGGAATATTAAATGCATTATCTATACAAACGGAACTCATACTCATAACCAGGTGACAACCAAAGTTGGGACGTTTTACCATACCTGTAATTTCACGATCACGAATATCGTGTTAGTTTTGATCAGAGATGATGTCTTTAAGCATTTAGACCAGGTCGGGTCAGGTCAGGTCAGGTCAACCGGTAGGGGTTGTGACGGGTATTCGTAATACGTGTCAACCGCCTCTGACAGCTTCGTAACATGTTACGAAGGCACCAAAACTACTTCGTAAATGTTAAAATGATTGCTAAATTCGAATTCAGCTCCAAAAACTAGGCTAGAAACATGCAAAACTCGAAAAGGTGAACCGAGGTCACCCGAGGTCACCAAAGGTCAATGACCTGACCTGACCTTCAGGTGACCTTGACACCCACCCTAATGTATGGGAGCAACATCAAATCACATGTTTGAACGTTTGAAACCACGAAAAGCTTGCAAACGCGCGGCTAATGCGAGCCGACATACGCCGAATCGCGATTCCGGCCAAACATGGTCTCGGAAAAGAGGTCACAGGTCAAAGGTCATTTGGGTCAGGGTCATGACATTTTCAGGGTAGGTGTAAAATTGATCAATGCGAGGGTACTTAAGTTTCGTCGCGATCGGCCGCTTTTTACGCGAGTTATTCGCGAAAAACCTCATCAACCCCCCCCCCCCCCCCCCCTGAGCCGGCGAAAGATCCGCAATCATAAAATATGGCTCACAGCAGGGCTGAAGCATGAAATACGCAAGCATGACCGGTTATTCAGGCTTGCTCAGCGCCACGACTCAGAAAGACATTCAGTTCAGTTCGCCGCCGATGATGACAGCATGGTCGGGTGGTTCGTTCCGCGACAGGGTCCGGCTGCTTTGTGCGGCTCGGCGGGGCGGGAGGGGGGAGGCAGGCGACGCGTCTGACAGGCGACACTTGAGCGTCCCGGGAATCAGCTGTCACCGTGCGGCGCGGCGGGCCGTCCCTCCGGGCTCCGACCCTTCCCATTGTTACCTGACTGGACGCCGGCCGCCGGTCCTCCGGAAGGGTCACTTTGGTATGCGAACTCTTCACCGCACTTGCCCACTGTCAGAGAGTGTACTGAGGTACAGTAGTTTCTAACAGCTCGTTCGATTGGTCTGCCTGTTCAGCCAATCATATTCTGGCAACCTTGGACCTTGGGACCCAACGTCGCTATGGTACTTCCGTATAGCCTGAGGCACCTGGGTACTTATGAATCTTGGGTCCCGTTGGATTCTGGGTCCGACTGTACTTGGGTACATTTGATACACACCCCCCTGTTTCACCGGTGATAGCAGCAAGCTGCTATCACGTTTCGCGAGCTGACGTCATGTCGTGACGCCATACTGTTGTCGTAATGGGTAGTTCCGGCGCACGATTGCCGCGACCTTGGCGGCGGCATTAAGTGACGTATGAGCCTAAAAGTAAGAGTTTACGCAGTCATGATAGTATATATATTTTTGATATATATTTTTTCAATATGATGTATTTAAAAGAAGTTGGGTTTAGGAAAAATTTGGACATACGCAACCGAAGTCGTGACGTCACGATAAGTGGCTGGGGCATAATCAGCTGACGGCCCCGTGCTAAAGCAATGGGGCAATATTTTGCCGATCTTTCCCAAGAAAACTGGACCTAGTTAGATAGTTTTAGTATCTGAATTTAGGACAACGATGTATGATCTATTTTTCTATGAAAAAATATTGCAAAATCTAACAACGCAAAGCACAAAATTTCGTGAAAACCTAATTGGCGGCGAAGTTGACGCAGAAATACAAAACATTTTAGATCAAGAGTTTTAAAATAATGGATTTAAAATAAAAAAGATTTTCAAAATAACTTATATGGTGAATTTTCTCCTTTGCTTTTTACGAATAAAAATTATTTATCCAGCTCAAACTCAAATATGTCAAACCTTACGCATTAAAATCCTCCCGACGCGGTCACAGTTCGCATCTCAAGGTCATGTATTTGGTGCGTCAAGTTCGCCGCCCGTAACAATTTCGCGAAATTCGGTCCTTTCCGCTTTGAAACATAGCATTTTTTGGGCGTAGAAAAACAGAATATGCTCAGTTTACCTAGAAACTGGCCCCCAAACTATCTAACTAGGTCCAGTTTGTTCTAAAAATGCTGATAAAATTTCGTCCCATTGCTTTAACACAGGGCCGTCAGCTGATTATGCCCCAGCCAGTAGTCATGACGTCACACTTCGGTTGCGTATTAACTTCGAACATTTAGCTGATGACGTAAAACAATATTGCGGCAATCGTGCGCCAGAATTGCCCCTTACGTCAGCAGTATGACGTCATCACATTACGTCAGCTCGCGCAATTTGATAGCAGCGTGCTGCTATCACCGGTGAAACAGGGCCCACGGTGGGCACGCGGTGGTGTATATTAGGGGACTAGGTAAAAGTATACATAAGGTCCGAGTGCCTGTTAAAAGATAAAGTTTTCACATTCTTACATTATTTGACATCCTGAATCCAAAAATGATACTTACATGTACTGGAAACGTGGAAAAAACACCAAATCACCAACCCATTTCACAACACTACCACCCGGCGGCATTAACACGCGACGAATGAAAAACGTGGGCGTTGTAGCGCTGCCATATGTGGATTGCTGCCATTTCAGGGGAAATTTTAGGAACAGGGGTTTTGGGTGGGGAAAAAGAAAATGATACGAATGGTGTGATGAAAGTGACGTCATAATTACAAAAAAGGAACCTAACCTAACCTGACCTAACCTAACCTAACCTAACCTAACCTAACCTAACCTAACCTACTGATGTTTGCCTACCGGGGATAAGGAAAAAGTTACTTGCAGGAATAGATTGCAGGCAAGAGTAAATCAAATATTTTTAGGTTAAGTGGTCATGCATCAGGCTTCAGGCCTTCGGCCTGAAGCCAGATACATAACCACTTAACCTAAAAATATTTGATTTACTCTTGCCTGTAATCTCTCCTAAGGCCAGGGGCGTAGGCAGGGGGGGGGGCCACTGGGCCATGGCCCCCCCCTTGGGCGCCGAAGGCGCCCTTTGCGATTGGAGGGCGCCGAAGGCGCCCTCCAATCGCAAATGCAATTGTGATATAATCGAATCGAAAAACAATCGCGACTGGAGGGCGCCCTCCAATCGCGAATGTGTTTACAGGGAAAATACGGATGGAGGGTGCCCTCGGAGGACGCCCATTCCAAATACGCCCTCCAAATACGGTTGAAGGGCTCCCTCGGGCGCCCTCCAACCACATTTGTAGGCTGTAGCTCTCTAAGCGTAACGGTGGTCGCCTATGTAAGCCGCTGTCCTGTAAATAAGCGCCCTCTCACCCGAAGGCGCCCTCCTGTAGGTTGCCACCCTGCTACACATTGCCGCATTTCTGCTGATCGGCGTCCTCATAATTATTGGCGCTCTCCTACCTATTGCGCTCTCATGTGAAATTTTGAAGGCCGCCTTTCTCCCTTTTGGCACCCTCTTGTTCAGTGCCGCCCTCCTACCTATTGGTTCCCTAGTCCTTCCTGTTGAATGTTAATCGCGGCCCTTCTCCTATTGGCGCCCTCGTGTAGATCGCCGCCCTCCTAACCACTGGCACCCTCCTGTTGATCACCGCCCTCCTATCCACTGGCACCTTCCTGTTGACCAGCGCCCTCCGCACAGACGCCCTCCTGTTCGTGTCATCCTCTTGAGCAAAGGCGCCCTCCTCACCATTGCCACCCCCATTTTAATCGTCACCCTTCCGCTCATTGGCGACTTCCAGTTGATGACCGCCCTCCCACCTATTGGCGACCTCTTGTTGATCGCCACCCTCCTATTGGTGCTCTCCTGTTCCTCGCCACCCTCTTACCTGGTGGCGCCCTCCTGTTGATTGTTGATCGGCGCCCTCCTACCTATTGGTGCCCTCCTGTTGATCGCTGCCCTTCTATCCATTGGCGCCCTCCTGCTGCTCACCAACTTCCTACCTATCGGTGCCCTACTGTCGAAACTCGGGATGTTGATCGGGGCTCTTCTACCTATTAGTGCCCTCCTGTGGATCGCAGCCCTTCTACCTATTGGCAACATCCGTTGATCGCTGCCCTCCTATCATTTATTTACTCCTTTGGCATGTTTTTCAACTTAGTCGTTCTATTGCACATAGTTGATGTCTTGCCTGTGAAAACTGCCGCAAATGAACGTGCATTCAGCACAATGAATGAAGTATCTATACCTACCAAAACTATCTACGCTCTACGATGCATAAAACACGTCTTTGGTCTTAACGGATTGATCCTACTTTACGTGCATCATGGCATCTATATGGATTACGATTAAGTATTGTCAACAGGTTCGGGCGCAACAGCAGGCATCTGAAGTTTCGGTGATTGAAACGCGTATTTGGAATTTCCGACCTCGACGAGCGTCTGTGGTAGAAAACCACCACTTTGGTAGGGGAAACTACTGCTGTCTGCTACCGTTTGCACTGCATGTCTCGCTGTAGTTGCGACCGATTGCGACATCTATGCTTAGCGATATACGTAATTTATAATTTACGTACTTTTTCGATGCGTATTTTCTTCCTTGACGTAGGTACTTTTGTCTAGGTATACGTACTTTGTACTGTATGTACCTACCTCTGCGATACCTACGCCTACTTCCGTCCTTGACGTACTTATTCCATACGTACTTTATACTCGACGTACTTTTGAAACTGGTTATGTGGGTACACTATGCATCTGTGAGAAGGTTATGAAGGCTGGTCTGAGGTAATTTGGATGATGTTTACGCATCTCGCGCTCCGGTATCAATCCGATACGGTGATCTGGTGCGTAGATATGCCACCGCCAATAAACTTTTATACATCGACACCCATGAGCCACGCTTTCTGTACAGTTTGTGTGGCAGCGGCCCGACCAAACCTTAGGTATTTTTTACACCTTCAAATTTGGTAAAAGAGCGAGAGGAGCTTTGAACAGTGATCGTATAAAAGGCGTGCCTAAAAAGCGGAGGAAAAGGTTGTTTTCAAAAATTTCGCGCGCCTTCGGCGCAGCATTTCAAGAACACTTGACCTTTTGTGACCTGAAGTATAAAGAATACACACGATGCAAAATCAATGCAGCACGACCTATACGAGGTTACGCAAAAAAAAACTGGTGGCATGGTAAAAAACGCCTCCCAACCCCCCAACCCCCACTGAGCGATTTTTTTATCTCGCGACCGTATGGCGCCCTCCTTGGGTGAGGTGGCGCGGCGCCCTCCAAACCCTTGGCCCCCTTCTTCGCGATTTTCTAAATACGCCGCTGCCTAAGGCATTGCCTTCGGCACTGCGCTGCTTCGCCGCGAGAAGTATTATGACGTCATTATTCACAGTTGAATAGCAACTGTTAGATATCATCCTTGATTTACTTGACCTTGGCCAGCTTTGCGCAAGTAATTGCCGCCCGGCACATTGCGCTGATTGCGCTAGTGTGGAGTTGGTGTGTGGAGTGCGGTAGCGATTTGCGGTAACTGTAACTTGTAAGTATTTCATAGGTGCTTTGATACTTGGTTCCAGAAGGAAGAACTATCAGATATGAAATGAGGAGGTCAAAATACATCGTATAGTATGCTTTTCGTAATCGGTTTGCCACTCGGACCTTATCACAGATAACAGTAGATAACAGTAGGTCACAGATAACAGTAGTACTACTGTTATCTGTGACCTTATATATACTAATACCGGGGACTATATTAGGTATATCAAAACCTGTATCAAAACGGTATATAGGGCCTTGAACAAAACAATTGGTGTTTGAATGTATGAGGGGGCCTTACATGCATTCAAATTTTGAATTTCTGATATTTGATTAGATATTGCAGTCACCCCAAAGTTTTGAACATCAGAGTAATGTGCTCAAGTAGCTCAATGAAACGTTCTTGTCAAAACTGTTTTAATTCATTATCATTATTGATAAGTGATAACTGCTCCCTAGTACCTACTATAACTTAAAGGGACTATCCCACCTTCTAAAATGTTGTTAAAACCAGTTAAATTGTGCCCGACTTTATAGATTGGATGACCAGGAACACGGTTCTGGCATTTATTTTTCATTAAACATCTTAGGCTTCCCATATTCCAAACACAAACTTTCAAATATGTGACGTCACAGCCCAAAATTACCTCCTTCCCCAGGCCAC
Organism: Amphibalanus amphitrite; assembly: GCF_019059575.1. Taxonomy (NCBI): domain Eukaryota; kingdom Metazoa; phylum Arthropoda; class Thecostraca; order Balanomorpha; family Balanidae; genus Amphibalanus; species Amphibalanus amphitrite. Next base: position 174,544 of record NW_024882602.1, on the reverse strand, counting down.
ATTACTGTCATAAAGCTGATTCTTTTTACTCTGTAGGCACCACAACAAAGTTCAGACCAAGTTTTAAGCGATTTTTCAACGAACAAACCCATTTAAATCAGAATGACTAAACGAGGTGACGTCACACTAACGGTCGCTCCATGTTGAAGATAGGGCCTTGTACAAGGCCCATTTTCAAATGAAGGGAACAAATTTCTTCAACACCAAGAGGCCGCGGGGGTTGCAACCTAGATAGATAGTGGTTTCGGAACCTCGCCGCAAACTTGGCTATCTCAACTCAAAGTCAAACCCCAGGGCTGTTCACGGGCCCTGTGTGCGGTCGGACCGCACACAGCCTCCAAGCTCCGCCCACTGCGTCCCTACGTCAGCCTTGCGTCACCGCACACAGCGACCGCTGTGGCCGGTCGGGACTGGCCACAGCGGACCGTCCACCGCACGCAGCCGTGACGTCAGAGCCGCCTACCCATCCCCTACCCCCACGCCTGCTGGACGTACCGCACACACCGCACGCAGCAGTGTGCGGTGCCCGTGAACACCCCCCCCATGTTAAAGGTGGGATAGTCCCTTTAAGGTAGTTGTAAGAGCATCCACGCACCTTTATGCCTTTTGACTTAGGCATATGACTGTGACTATTAAGTTTCTGTTCCTGTCGTTTCTGTCATAGTTGGATTGGTATTACCATTAACAATAAATAGGCACATTATCATCAATTGAGGGCAAATTAATTGCTTCCAAAATTTAAAAGAAAGACACTGGCATTGGTTACTGAAACCACTCTCTGAAAGCATCCTGTGATTGTAATAACTTAAACTGTGAATTATATACACAGCAGCTTTAGCTTTGTCAGATTTCGTACCTAAGTTATCCAAAGAACAGTGGTTAGGAAGCCATATTTTTCATTTACTGCTTGTTGCCAGTAATGCTAGACTATATATCAAAATCAATATGGCAGGTCCCTTGGCCACTGCATACTCCAGAAGATGTAATTCATAATTACTTCAGGTAACAGGGGACCAAGAAAGGTGCTGCCCAAGTACCTACTTCCTTAGTTTTGTTGAAATCAAATCAAAATCCTTCGTGTTAAGCCACATAGTTCCCTTTTGCTGAACTGCGTGAACCTATGACAGAGCTGGGCAGTGGGCAATAGGTATAATGTAATTCCAAATCTAGCTTACCAAGTAAAAGCTGTACAGTCAGAAATTTTCATTCATTGCCAGCTTGAACAGTGTGATGATGATGAGTCAGGTTGAACAAGGGTGAACCCTGATATAATGTTTATATTTCAGTTGTAAACGCAACATTCAATGCTCAAGACATTATGGGAGCCAAGCCAAAAAAGTTCTCCAACTCTGCCACAAAATGGGACAAGCATGCTTGGTTGGCAACATCTCAGCACAAAGATACAAGTCTGGCAACCTTTGTGTCTCCAATATGTGATATAAAAATAGCTGCTTGTAAAGCTGGGCTGCACAGTATTTCTTGGGAGATGGGAGACCCCTGTGATGAGTTAAAGGCGAGGTAATTCTACTTGCAGGTCTGGTTTTTATACCAAATCACACTTTATTTTTGAGGGATTGTTTTGACTACTTATCTATCCTAGTGCTAATGTAGTCCACGAATTGAATTGTGTTTGTTAGAGATTTTAATGCTTAGCGTGATGATGGTACCGAACTAAACTCTAGGATATGTGATACAATATGCGAGGATAATGACCAGAACTAAAGTACGGCTGTATTTTTATTAATTCAATGCCGTCAAAGCGGTCATTTTATTTATATGCCGCCCAATGCCCTTGGCCGACATAGATAAGGCATTGTGTACCTTGTAAGTGTTGACAACATTCTTGCTGCTGGTCACTGGTCACTTCTGGGAAGGCCATTTGATCTGTTTGGCCAGGGATGGGTCCGGTATTATGTGTAATTGGCAGGTTCCCCCGAATAAGTATGTTCTGGATTGCAGGGAAGTCTGGGGAGACGTGACCAGCCACAGCGGACCGGACTGCCAGCACATCGAGGAGGCCGCACAGTGGCTGAGGTCGTTCTTCAGGAACCCCCACCAACGGACGCCGGCGCCGAAGCTTTGCTATGGTCAAGTTAAAGGTAATAAAGTTCCATGGCTTACCGTGTCGTGTTGTTAGTGTCACTTAAGGTAAAGGGCCTCGTTTCCTCCTTCCAAAATGAAGTCTTTCAGGAATCCACGTTGTCTCGAGAGGGGATTGCCAACCTGGTAGATCGGTTAATCTAAGGAATGGTCAAACTGTAGAGGTGTTCTCGATGTTCAGGAGCAGAATATTGAAAAGCATTAGTAGCAGAAAAAAGGTATGATCAACACTAATAAAAATATTTTCACTTTCCGTAGCGGTGTCGTGTATACCAATATGGGAAAAATTGAAGGATGAAGTTGGTCCCGGTGAAACCATCTCCTATGGTCAACTGGCGGCGCTGTGTGGAAATCCAAGTAAGTACGGACCACATGTTTTAATTTTGAAAGAAAGTCTAGTATCTATGATACTAGTAAAGCTTGATAAGTTCAAGAGGGTATCAAGGTAAATCGGTCACATTCACGCCCATTGAAGTACCTACACAGTCCAACATAATTTGATGGATTGTGAACTGACTATAACTCCATTCTAAGAAGCTATACCAAAGTTTATCATAATCGACCTAGCCACCAGGCTACGTGCGCATTAACTGTAGACTTCGCATTACATCTCCGCGACCGGGTCGCGTTGAACTAGTCCCAGGGGATTGTAATTTGAGGAGGAATTAGTCGGGACTCTCCAGTGCCGGACGGGGGCAGGGGCGCGGCGCCTTTCGGGTTAAATGAAACCTTGGAGCCTGCACCCGACACCCGTTCCCTGGATCACGAGCTGCTGACAGAGCGCCGCGTTACAGAAGCCAGCCGGCACGTCGGCTACGCGATGGGCCACAACAGCTTCGGACTGGTGGTGCCGTGCCACCGCGTGGTGACGGCCGGCGGGGCGCTGGGCAACTACTGCCGCGGCCGCAAGAACCCGCTCAAGGTGTGGCTGCACGAGCACGAGCGGGCGCCGCCGTCAGCCGAGCCGGCCAAACGGTGAACGCCGGCGAGCGGGATACTGGTCTCCGTCAGAGGCAAATCGTCACCCATCAGACACGCCGATTGGACCCGAAGGCACAAAATGTGTTGGTCCGCTAACGTGAAGCGATGTGTGCTGTGGAACGTGTATTATTGTGATATTCACGTGTATTGTGTGCGCTGTGACCAGATGTGCCATTGCTGCTGCTCTTGTAAAGGCTAAGATACAACGTGTTTCACTTTTGAAAGAAGGCTTTTGTTTAATACATAATTTTATGAAACCATCTTGTAAACATCAACTCAATTATGTACATTATATGGCATGTCAGAACACTGCGCAGCAACCGTGCGCAAAGTACCCATCAAGACTAAGCCAGCAAACGCCACTTCTGTGCCATCCGTCAGACACGGAGACGGCGAGTCAACATGGCTGAAATGCATTCCTCTCTCTCTCTCTCTCTCTCAATTCGGCGGATTCACAGGCAGGTTGGAACACTCAAGAGTCTCTGGAGAAAACTCATAGCCGTCGTCCAGATCATCGGCTACTCGGAGCGGGGTTTTGAACAAGCTCGATAACCAAATCGTCAATTCATCAGTCGCCAGGCGAGCTCATCCATACTATTAAATAAGGGATGGCGATGCAAAAAAAAAATCAGACCTAGAATAGATGAGATGAGATGATCTGCGGATGAAATGCCAAGATCGCAGATGGAAGGAAACACGACCGGTGGCATCAGCTCGAGATCCACCAACACAAAATAATGACGAGAAGCGATATCAACACTCGGCGGCACCCGATTCTGCGCGGACCACAGACAAGCGTAGGGAGTCTCTCCGACCAGTCAGGACGGAGACAGTTTAGCCGACCAGTGAAGCTGCGAATGGCGTCCAACCATCACGACGCGTCCCACGTCAGCGCCGACACCCCGGTCGGCAGAGCGGCCACTCCATAGCGTCACACGCACAGCCCGGTCCGCTCCTCGCGACGACCCCGTCCTGAGAGCTGATCACACATAGTCCCTCCGTCATAAGCACACGATACAGAGCAGCGGTGGCGCGCAGCTCTAACCCCGCGCCGGCCGGGCCGCCGCCACAGCCGACTACTTCACCATCATGAAGCCGCGGATCTCGACGAGAAACTCCTTGAAGGCGTCGCGGAACTTGAGCCGGTTGGCGCGGTCCAGACTGCGGTCCACCGACTGGGTCAGGCCCGTGAACGCCTTGGCCAGCCGCTGGCTGCGCTCGCCCTCTCCCTGGCTGTTGATCAGCGCCATCGCCAATTGGCTGTACTCGTCCTGGAAACGAAAAACATGAGTCACTCTCCAGACTGCGCGTTCCGCGTCTCAAATAACGTGCATTTATAAAATCCAGCTGGGCGAAGGGGTGTCATTTGATCGGCGGCAAGAAGCAAGAGCAGGTTCAAGCAAAACAGTAAGACTTACACGTGAATGTACAGTGTACACAGAAATAAACATTGATCTGAGCTTGTCTGGAGACAAACGGAGCCAAGGCTCACCTGGAAGCAGCAGATGAGCGCGAATAGCGCGCCGCTGGAGCCCTGCAGCACCTCAGAGTTGACGCCGTTCGAGAGGATCAGGTCGAGCAGGTGTTTGACGAAGGGCCGCAGCGCCTGGGGCACCCGGTGGTCGGGTGGCAGCTGGTGCAGCACCACGTGGCTGGTAAGCTGGTGCAGGAAGTCGAGCGCCAGCGCGCTGGCCTCCGGGCCGTACTCGGTCAGACCGAGCCGCACCGAGCTCAGTAGGTTGTCCAGCAGGCTCTCCGGCAGCTCCAGTATCTTAGGAAAATACCACAACGTTACATCTCACAACCATGACAGTGGATGTACAAACTGAAAATACCGAGTCTCAGGGTGATCTCACAAAGGAAGGTTTTACCCTGGTCGAAGTGATGCTACAACGCAAGGTCTTGCCCCGGACGTCAGGGTGAGGAATAGGTCTTCCGTGTTACCCTTACCGTGGTCAATATAATCCCGCGGGCAGGTCTGCCTTACCCTGGTCGGTGTGATCTCGCAGAGGAAGGTGATGAGTTTGAAGTATCGGCTGCAGAGCGCCGGGAAGCGTAGTAGCTCGGCGCTCATCAGCGGCATTATGGTGTTGAGGCCGTACAGACAGACGTCTGCAGCAGCCACGTCCTCGCCGTCACTGCCGCCTGCAAACGGGAAGCATATTCGATTACTGACGATGCACCTTTAAGGACAATGTATGGTTGAGAATAGGTCATAAAGAAAATAAAGACAATACTTTAGAAGTGGACTACCCAACGAGGACAGTGCAGATACCTACTAAAAGAAGCATAAAACTAGGGAAAACAGACGCGCTAACGGTCGGCCGTCGGCGTACCGTCGTGCCCGCCCAGGTCGATGATGTCCTTGGTCAGCATGTTGGTGAGCAGCTCCATGAGCAGCAGGAGGTCCGAGTAGCTGTCTTCCTCGGCCGACGAGTCGGAGGTTGCGGCGCGCAGACTGCTCTGGTGGCGCGCGTACGTGGCGATCATCTTCAGACAGCAGTCGTAGAAGGCGCGGCTCTCCGTCTGAGGGGATAGAGGAAGAAATCAGTGGACGGACGCGGTCATGGGAGGAGCGTGTTCGAGCTGTTTCAGTTAATGATTTTGTTTTCTTTTAATATCTTGACGTACTTAGCCACAGTGACGTTCATTGGTGTTAGTTGTACAGGGTGTCCCAAAAGTTTTGCAACATCGCTGTCGTCTGGTTTGAGACACGTTCTTTTGTATGTACTTTTGTATTCAGCAGCCGACATAATCACCGCGTCGTCGGACACACTTCTGGATGCGTGACGGCATGCTGGCGACCAAGCTACGCAGCGTGTCCGTCGAGATTTCTCTCCAGGCCTTCTTCAGGCGTCGCTCGAGCTGGCTGAGGCTTGTGGAGGGCTCCTGCTGGTTGAGGCTCTCCTTCAAAATCGCCCACAGATTTTCGATTGGGTTTAAGTCTGGCGAGTTTCCAGGCCATTCACCTTTGGCCCAAAACCCCGGTAGATGCTCGTCGCACCATTCCTGGCTTCGTTTGGCATTGTGCGCTGGCGCACCATCTTGCATAAAAATTGCCCGCGACATTGGGTCGATGAGTTTCCTCTCTGTAATGCCGCCAGTTTTGCTTGTACGCTCGACCGCTGGCAAAAGTGAGCCCTCCAGGATTTCTGTCACGTAGTACGCGGTGTTTACCGTCTGCTTTGGGGGCACCACGTGGAGCTCAGTAAGACCCTGCGCGGTCATTCCACCCCATACCATAAGCTTGGCGGGCTGTTTGACGGTTTCCACGCGTGGCACCTGATCGCCAGACCTCGCCCAGACTCGATCATTTTGCCGGTTTGGCTTCTGCTGGAGTTCGAATACAGACTCATCGGACCAGATGACATGCTTAAATTCTTCAAAACTCCATTTTTCTACTCTCTTACAAAACGCTAATCTTGCAAGTTTCTGTTTTTCGCTCAATTTTGGCTGTTTTTGCCTCTTGTATGGCCTAAATTGCTTTGTTTGCGTCATGAACCGGTGTACACTTGACTTGGACATCGGATAACCTTTTCTTGTTAGCCTTATCGCTAATTTCCTCACGCTCTGTCCTCTTTTCCCTGCAGCTTTGGAGCAAACGATCTTGGCGACTTTGGACATGGTACTTGGTCGGCCGGAGCGCTCCATGTCGGCCAGGGATTTACCCTCGCAATGGCGTCGCCACCATCGAAAGAGAGTAGTCCGGTTGACTCCGAACCGTTCTGCGACATCCCGCTGAGCCACGCCTGCCTCCAGTAATCCAATGGCGCGCGAGCGCACAGCTTCTCGCCGCGAGACCCGCCCGGCGACCTTCATGTCTGCGACTGACCCAGGGTCGGCCAGCGGTCGCCGCAGTCAAGGTCAGCCACGCCCCGAGGCGGCATCCGCCAATGGTCGGGGTGTGTAACAGTGCCTTCTACCCATGGCAACAGAAAGACCACCGTTATGGCATTTATATCAGCGGTAAATACGTAAACAATCCAGAAAACGGATGTTGCAAGACTTTTGGGACACCCTGTAGTCAATATCAAATTTAACGAACTCCTTTATGTCGGTTGTTGTAACAAATTTGCGGTTAGCACAAGCATAGGAAAAACAACCCTGTCTAGTATCAATCACAAGTCTCAAACAATCTGAAACCCCAACTCATCCAGCATATAACCAGCGACTGTCACATCAGCCACCTCACCCGAACACCCCACTGCCTACATTGCCGCTCGGCCCCGCGACCACCTCTCACCGTCTTCAGGAAGCACAGCATCCGCTTGGCGGTCTCTGCGTACAGCTGCATGATGAGCTCGAAGATCTGTCGGTAGTTTTTGTAGATATCCATCAGCTGCAGTGTGTCGGATAGTGTCTCGGACAGCACGGGGAACACGTGCTGAGAGTTCTGCACCTGGGCCCCCTGGGACACACCTGGGGAGGAGCAGACAAAGTTGTCAAAACACGGGCGGTTTAACCAAGCGATCCCCTCCCTACTAAAAAAGGAAGCCTTTGAAACCGATCGCACCACGCCGACTCAGAGTGACTGGTGTACCGCTTTTTCAGAGGCCCGTCCCCGGTACGTTTCCCCTGCATCCCTTCTCCCCCGCCGGCTCCATTCCTCTGACTGACCGATGAAGGCCTCGATGAGTCCGAGGACCTTGAGTCGCACGCCGTCCTCCTGGTAGAGCTGACGGAAGTCTGGCGCAGACAGCACCGACACGAAGGAAGCGCGCAGCGGCGCCAGCAGCCTGGAGCAGACAGAAGAACGGAAGAACGAGGTGTGAAAACCGCGAAAACCGCCTCAGTTGACAACTGAAACTTTAGGGCCTTGACTGAAACTGTGTCCGTTACCACGGAAACAGTTTGACAGCGAGGGATCCTCGAAGGAGAAATGTAATCAAAGGTTATATAAATATTCGTCGTCACTTCAAGGCGGGGTAGAATACGAATTGAGTAGTGCGACTTACAAAGCACGGGAAACCCTTGCAACAATCAGACAGACGCGTTGTCAGTTTCACGCTACGTTGTCCGACACTGGTCGTTACATACATGCAACATTAACTAGTATCCATTTGTTCGGTCGATCCGTTCGCACCTGGTCAGGTAGTCGGCAGTGAGGGCCGGCTCCGGCGCCGTGGACGCCACGCTGACGAGCGCCTTGAGCAGGCCGCGGCGGGCGGCGGAGGGCAGCTGGAGGTCCCCGGACACCAGGCTGACTAGAGCGCCCAGCTGCTCACACCGGATCACCACGCGGCCACTGCGAAAACGGTGAACGGGGTCAGATAGGTCACAAAAACACTGGAGCACCGTGACTCGGACCCTAGTGTGAGGCGGTCAAATTGTCAGACAAGTCTCAGGGGGTCACACAGGAAACATTGAGTCATCGAACGGCCCTCGAGACAACGCGACAGGGCCAGACAGTGACAGGTCGCAGAATGTCACCATACGGCACGGTAAGGTCAGTGGACAGACGCTGGGTAGGTACTCACTGCTCTTTAAACTCGCAGAGCGTGTCCAGCAGCTGTACAGTCTCAGACGCCACACCACGTCTACTCACCGCTCTTTGGACTCGCAGAGGGTGTCCAGCAGCTGTACAGTCTCTGACACCACGTCCGGCTCGGCGGCCATGGTTGTCAGCATCTGGCGCACCGCCGAGAGGATGAACCCGACCAGCCAGCGGCTCGAGTCGGTGTCGATGCCGAACGCGCTCAGAAGACTGTCCGAGAGCTGAAAATAGGTGAAGGAGGGTTCGTCATACGGGACTCATTCACACGGGCGTCAGTCATACGACAGTCATGACAACACAAAAAGGCAGCTAACATTGTCCAATATTGCCCCAGCTACAATATATAATTTATCGACGACAAATTAATATTCCAGAGTGAAATAAATCAATATATGCATGGATGATCGTATATATTCTCACCACGGTGTAGTAGTTTTCGTTGGGCATCAGGTAGGTGAGTGTGACGCGCTGCATAAACCACAGCGTGGTACACGTGACCTCCGGGCTGATGGCGTCGCTGAGACGCGACTGGGCGGCCGTCTCGAGCATCCGCAGGATACGCACGCCGCAGCACACCAGCCTGTGGGCGGGACCGAGTTACAGGGATCGTTACAGCACAGTGACCCGCATACTGCAGCAAACCAGCCAAAGGGAAACGGAACGGAGTCGTAATTCACCACCAAAGCAAATTTCGTCTATGAGAACCCGACAGAAATGACCACCATAATCCCACACCACAATACACCACCCTGCCACTGGTCACCCTCCCGCAGACACCCACAGAGCGCGCTCACCTGACGATGGGGTCCACGGAGTCGGCCTGCTCGGCGCTGGGCGGCGGCGCGTCGGTGCCGGCCGCTCGCAGTGCCGCGCCGCTGGCGGCCACCACCGCCGCGCGGCGCGCCGGGTCGCTGCCGCCGGCCGCCGCCGAGTACTGGTTCAGCCGCGGCGAGATGAGAGACGTCTCACTGCGCAGGTCCAGCGCCAACACGTGACCTGGGAGCGTAACGGGGCGACAACCGTTAACGGGAGGGGACATAAAGGTACAAAGTGCAACAGCAGACAGGAGCTGCTGGGATGCTGCCGTAATATTTACCACTGCCCTAACATCGACTCTTCGTTTATTACGACTCTTCATGAAAAACCAATCCCAGAAAGGAAAAATTGGCGTCTTGTATACTTGTATGGCGTATGTAGGTACATACCAACTTAACCCTATTCCTGGCGGGCTCCGCCGGGACAAGAAACTGGCGGGGGGGGGGGGGCGATTCGGCCCCCCCCCTGAGATCTCGAGAACGAAGCAAGATAGCGACAAGCGGTAAACGGCATCGGATACGCACGGTCAAGATCTACAATTTTAACCAAGGTCATTTTCAGGTCAGGTCAAAGATGACGTCACAGGGGTCGAAAAAGTCAAAATGGCGGCGCTGGATATGGAGAGAGTTTTTCTCGAATAACTTTCGAATTAGTCAAGATAGGAACAAACTAAGGGCAGCATCGTGATCCTCTCGTCAATCCGCATCGAATGATATATATGTTGACCTCGAAAGGTCAAGGTCAAAGGTTGACCTCAGGTCACGTGACCTCGAGGTCATCATGTATATCATTCGATGCGTCTTGACGAGCTGAACACAATGAGACCATCCACGCGTCTGTATCTTGTTCCTGTACGGAGTTATTGGCCAAAAACCTTTGGTGACCTTTGATGACGTCACATGACCTCACAGCTGCCCAACAGCAAAACAGACCTCAAGGTAGTGAAGGTTGATCGTATATGAAGTCATGTATGTTATATGGGGCCATTCCGAGCCGTTTTAGTGGTAAAAACAGGGAGTTGATTTTTCCCCCATTGACTTATAATGGGGAGGTCGCGAAACTGACCTGACCTTAGGTCACCGATATCAAAATTCCGAGATATACAAATTGCACATACTGGTACCCTAACTAAAACCTGAAGAGAAGAAATTGATCGGTCAAAAACTCTAGCTCTGGCGTGATTGCAAACTTTTCTGAGGTAGGGTCACCAAACCGTCTCTGGTGACCTGACCTGAGGTCAGATCAACTCAAAATTTTCAGACATGTTGCGTAGAAGCCTTTTAGGAAAAGTCAGAAAATTTGAGCTTCCTAGCTCAACGCGTTTGGGAGAAATAACCAAAAAACCTCAGGGGGGGGGGCTCCTGAGGCCCCCCCCCCCCCGCCAGGAATAGGGTTAAGGGTGCGTTTCACGCGACCTTTACACCACCTGGCGAGGATCTTGCCGACATAGAGATACGTTTCTAAACCAGTAGATGGCCCTAGCGCTGAACGCCGGTTTGTTGTCATAGGACAAGTATCACATTTCCCCTGTCCATCCATCTGTTAGCGCAGAGGGGTTGGACTGCCGGGCCGCCCCTCCCCATCCGCGCCCCGCGAGTTCGGAGAGGAGTGGCACGGGTCCGCCGCGCCGGTCAGGCCGGGCGGAAAGGACCAGATGTCATGCTCTCAGTCGAACCACATTGGGCCGAACCCGCGCCGACACACACGGATAGGGAAAGACCGGAATAATGAAAAGGCTAACAGAATGAGGTACAGGAAAGCAGCTTCAGTTACATTCATAGTGTTAGCATCATTAGTCCTCACTTGGGGAAGTGGGGCGTTTTTTGGTCAAACTGGCAATTTTTGCCCGTAAAAGCGCCGCAAAACTTGGCATAGCTTATCATACATTAATTTCTAATCGCGTGTGAAATTGTGGAACCCCGGTCTCAGAAGTTAAGGTCACCCAGTTCAGGTATATCCTACGTGCTCGAAACTCGGGTTATTGCATGAGAGAAGGCACAGAAGAATATGCTTTATAAAACAATTTTTTGAAATTTTGTCACCGCTTCAGAGCTACAGTAGATGCCCGAGTCCTTTGAAAGTTGCAGTGCACGATGTAATAAGGCCATTGGTAGCTACAACTTGTATGTCTCAGCATCTTATAAGTTCATCCGGACTTAACCCTCGCCGGCACAAGGGGGGTTCACCTATCCGTGCTTCTATCCTCAGGATACAGAAATCCCTCCTCCACGCCGCAACCCCCTTCCGGGCTGGACAGGCAACTTTATCTCATGCGGGCTGCTCCCTTGGAGCGGCACCGCTGCTCCCGAGGGAGCGCACCCCGTAGCCGGGTGCAGTGAGTGCCTTGGGGCTGGGTGGCCTGTCCTCTGGACGGGCTCAGCCCCGGCGACTCACTAGGGTGCCTGCCCAGACCAATGTCTCCCCCTAAATCCTATCATCCTTCCGGCTCTGCAATGGTCTTGTCGACCGAAAGGGCCTAACCCAACAAAACAAACAAAGGGGGGTTGATGCAATCCCCCCCCCCTAAGGTTTTTCGCGAATAACTCGCGTAAAAAGCGGCTGATCGCAACGAAACTTTCAGTACCCTAGCATTGATCAATTTTACACCTACCCTGAAAATTTCATGACCCTGCCCAAATGACCTTTGACCTGTGACCTCTTTTCCGAGACCATGTTTGGCTGGAATCTCGATTCGGCGTATGTCGGCTCGCATTAGCCGCCCGTTTGCAAGCTTTTCGTGGTTTCAAACGTTCAAACATGTGATTTGATGTTGCTCCCATACATTAGGGTGGGTGTCAAGGTCACCTGAAGGTCAGGTCAGGTCATTGACCTTTGGTGACCTCGACTCAATTTTTCGAGTTTTACATGTTTCTAGGCTAGTTTTTGGAGCTGAATTGGAATTTAGCAACCATTTTAACATTTACGAAGTAGTTTTGGTGCCTTCGTAACATGTTATGAAGCTGCCAGAGGCGGTTGAATACCCGTCACGACCCCTACTGGTTGACCTGACCTGACCTGACCCGACCTGGTCTAAATGCTTAAAGACATCATCTGTGATCAAAACTAACACGATATTCGTGATCAACACCGCAACGATATTCGTGATCAACACCGCAAGCGCCGCACACATGCGAGGGTTAAGGTTATGTGATCCGAGGTCAATCTTTGACCTTAATGACCATTCGACTTGACTTGACTTGACTTTAGTCAACACATATGTATATGCTACGAGGTGAAATTACGAGAGGACTACGATGCTCCTAATTGCTGTTATGCAGTTTTTGCCTAGGACTGAAATTCAATCAATTATTATACATCATTTTGTTGCTAATTCGTTGAGAAACACGGTCATGAAGGTTTCATGTCGCTATCTTTCATATAGATTCGCCAATATTGGCTAAGTAATTTGGATAATTGCAGCTTTCCCCGAAATTTGTCCTTTGACCTGCCATAACTTGGTCAAATATTAAATTAGGCTAAAAGAATATAAAAATATACCACCAATCGCGAGTAGGTACTCGTTGAGAGCAATCGACTGCTCTTTGTTGCGAAGCGAGCTACGACGCTTAGTTTCGAAACGCCGGGGGAGGGGTATGAAAAATACCCTGCCAGGGCGAGGGTCTTGACATAACAGTCGAACTGATATTTGGTCTCACGTCACTCAGGGTCTATGTCTCCATGGAATTTGTAGGCATTGCTGGTTATTTTCATTCTTTATGTTCAGTACGGACTGCCCAGGTCAGGTCAAATACCTACGGGCTACGGACTGCCCAGGTCAGGTCAAATACCTATTGTCAAAATATACCTGTTCGCTGTTCGTAATACCACTCACACAAACTTGTGACATCTTTCAAAATTGATAGTTTCTCACAAGCTCTTCCCGGCGTACTCCCGATCAAGAGTGAGAGGCGCGCGATAGGAGACGCCTGGCTCGGGGCGCCGCTCATGGATAGATCGTGGGATGAGTCTCCGACCCGTCTGGTCACGGCGAAATTTAGCAGGGAGGGTTCAGAGCACCTCGACGGCGGCCGAACGCCAGCGGAGCGCCGTAACTAATGGGTGTGACACTGTGTCAACAAACGCCGCTGAGTGACGGGCCGAGGGGGCCGACGAAACGCGCGGGCCATACAGCCAGTGACATCTCTCGGCGATTTTATGAACTAGCTGTGCAATGACTTTCAAATGAATAGAACTGCATAGTGATGCATGCAATGATGATTCACTCTACAGGATTGTGTAGAGAATCGATGTCTTTATGATTCCTAGCAGCCACATTTTTGAAATTGTTGCCATGGCTTTCATGCAATGCACTGCAAGATAAAAATTGTATCATGCAAAACGTAGTACAAAATTTGAAAAAAAGGCTTGCTAGGAAATGTTTTCCTTGACTTCGTCAGTCTAAAACTGCAAACATTACAGTCGTACGACAATCCGCTATTGAGTTCTATTCGTTTGAAATTTTGATTTTGCAATATGTTTGTCTAAATTGCTCAGTATATGTGGATTGCAGAATAACGGTAACCGCTCTGTGATGACGAGGTTAACGTCCTTCATCTATATTACTATTTGAGGAGGGTGCGTCTGTCCGTTACCGAGGTCCCGACTTGGTGGTGCTTTGCGTGGACTACAGGCCAGACCATTGCACCTAGCGCCCTGAAATTTGCACAACTTATAGATCAAGGATGCGCGACGTGCCTTTGAGGGGTCTGGGCTCGATCGGGTCGATAGGGAGTGCGTGGCGCGTGCCCAAAAAGTGCAAATTCGCGTCATAGACTTTACATGTATAAATTGGCGTGCGAAATCGGGCGAAAACGGCTAATTTTGGCCGACACGGGTCCAGTTCCCGTGCAATATCTTGGTGACCAGGGGTCCGACCGGCACGGGGAAAACAGCATCGTGTACAGAATTGAACGGGCTATTGAATGGTGTGCAATGCAGAGGATAGCACGCGCCACGTGCACCGGAGAGGGCACTTTTATTTGAAAAATTGCGGTTTTTGAGGGATTTTGGAATTAATTTTATTTTTATGCGACCATTAAATGGAGCGAGTTGAATCAACGCCTATTTGCAAGAGAAAGGTACCGCCTCTCATATAAAAATTGTGAAAAGCTGATTGATCCAAATCAAGGTGGTGCAAATCACAGGAGAAAATGATGTTTGTCAATTTTGTGCCACTTTATTAATCACACGGGGTTTGCTGCATAACCTGATACCTTTGGCAAATGAATATGGTACCATTGGATAGAGCATTCAATTCTGTTCAATATTCACTCTTCATTTTTGCATGATGAGCAACAGTATTCTTAAAAATGTAAATGTTCCAAACCATTACATTGTCATTTTTAGCGAAATTCATCGATGGCCCTCAAAAGACTTCATGCCAGTTTTCGAATCATTCTTAAGTAGAACGCATGATAATACGACACGGGCACCTCGATGCGATGTATCTTCATGTTTTCTTACAAAATGCTTGGCCGTCAAAAAGCAATCGAACGAAATGGATACCAGCCAAATCGACACAGACCAACCCAATACCCACGGGTCAAAAATAACCCTTCTTCGCGTTGCGGAGCACGCGGGTAACCCTAGTAACATATCCAAAAACAAAGGCAATCGAAGCAACGATGCTCTAGATATTTACGAAAAACGTTTCTCATAGCGTTACGCGTGAAACGCACCCCCACCGAAACCCAGGCGCGCCTGGTGCTTGTCCTGTCTGTGCGTATGTCTGCGCGAGTCATACCTGCGATCATGAGTGTCCAGTGGAGGTCCTCGTGGAGCGCGATCAGCTGGTGTCGGTCGGCCAGCGGGGAGGCCTGCTGGTAGACCCGCTGGAGGTGGTGCTGCAGCCGCTCCGTCTGCGCCTCCAGCAGGCCCGTCACCAGCGGCACCGACCGTTCCGGGATCTGCAACAGACAGGTCACTGATCGTTCCGAGATCTAACCCCCGGCAGGGAAACATATGATATAGTAAGGAGCTGATTCTTTTATCCAAATCCGATCGAGTAGGTAGTTTTTCTTTTAATGAAGTGCAACCATGACCAAATAGGTTGTGGAAACACTTACCCACCCCCTACCGCTCCCATCTACTCGTATGCGCCCGCCGCCCCACACCCTGTGCTGTGAGCTCACCTTCCTGCCGAACGCGCCGATGGCGGCCAGCTGGTCTCGGTAGGCCACCCGGTCACTCTCCTCCGTCTCGTCAATGTCGTCACACGAGTCAGACACCTGTCAGCGGAGACACGACAATCAGTGGGTGAAGTGGCACTTCGACTGCGAGGTCATAGTGCGCGAATAAGACGGCATTCTTTAACGTGCCAGCTGGAAAGCCCGACCACTTCTGCACTTACCTCGCAAAAAAAAAATCATGCGAAACATACCACCAGACCTAATCTAGAAAACCATAAATCTAAAAACTCTCATACAAAACCCAAACATTCAATCACGTTTCTCACATCGCGGTGTGACAAATATGCAAGGTCACGTGTCTCACAGGTCACGTGTCCTACACCCAGTGCACCGGGTTGCTCGGCACTCCATGAGCACCGCGCAATTATGACGTCAGATCCCGTCCGCCGTCCGGTTCTCACCTGGCCACGCGCTCCGTCCGGCGCCGCCAGATGCACCTGCAGGTAGGTCTCGAAGATCTGCGTGGCGGACATGTGGTACAGGTCCGAGGGGAAGCTGTCACCCTCCTGCAGCAGCATCATCCACGCCTCGAGGAGCTTCCCGAACGCTTCCCGGTACATCTGGTCATCCACGTGCAGCTGTGCGCATGGAAGAGGGGTGCCAGGGGGAGGCAAGCATGTCAACAGACGCTGGACACGCTGAACGCGCTGAAACCGCAACCCTGAATTTGTTGGGCGCTCATGCGGAAACTTCTCATTCTAAAAAGCTGCTAGGCAAAATGAAGTTACATTACATTGGACAACGCAGCTGACAGCGATGACGTTGACAATGAAGCCGGCAGCGATGAAGTTTGATGCATCAAAAATAATGTTAAATGAACCGAAACCCGTGTTTTCAGCCGCTCAGCCGCTAGGTATCATCCCTGGAAATGTGCGGCGCGGCCGTCTCACCTCCTCCTGCCTGGCGGCGGCGCGCGCGAACCGACACGTAACCCTGGTGAGCTCCTGCAGCAGACTGCCGACCAGCTCCTCCGGAAGGTGAATCAGGATCGGTGTAGGGAAGAACAGCACGAACCGCAGCACGATGCCGGCCACACCCAGACACTGGCTGTCCGGCAGCTGCTCGCTGAGGGTAGAGGGCCAAAACGGGGAGGCGGGGCTCTGTACAACCATAGACAGGTGGACAGACGGATGGATAGACTTAAGACACCTAGACATTGGTTGTCCGACAGTTGCTCACTGGGAATGGAGAGGAGCATAGTAGGGGGTCAACAGATACATGTATTTATCCACTGACTGTCACCTATCACTAGAAAAGGAGACACAGGGGGTCAGTCAGGAGACACACAGCGAAGCACTGCCCCCTGGCAGCACGCTGCCTATGCCATACGCAATCAAATCTCATAACATTAAAGCAAAACCATTATGACAATAAACCAAGCGTCATAATTAGCAGGCAGCCCGCGCATACGCCCGTCTCCTCGCCGCCATCACCTCGTTCCACTCACAAGCCCAGGATGTTGAGCAGGTTCTGTGCGAAGTGCGATGCGTAGGTGATTCGCGGCTCCCGTGAGCCGATGACGGTTCCGTTCAGCGACGCCAGCTGGTTCAGGCAGTTGAGACAGGTGTGCGCCAACTGGTCCTCCTGGTGTACCTTCCAGTACATCTGGACAGGAGAACACACATCGTAGTCAGATAGTGCCGGGTCACAGACACTACGGGTGGCTACAGAGAGTAGCAAATATATCGAGAAAATGTACACAGCTTTAATCTAACCGGATATTATTATGATCACGGTAAAAAGATCGCTTTCATAAATAAACAAAAAAAAAACGAATAATAATCAAATCAAGAATGTCCTTCAGCACTTTACCCACCCGTCACATGGTCTCATCATCAGCCGGGTGGCTGAAGGATGGCCAACACCCAGCAGTCTGACCACAAAACTCACCTTGAAGAAGAGGCTGACCACGTCTGGATTGAGCATCAGCTGCCGCCAGTTGACGCCCGGCCGCAGCGAGGGGTTCTGCTCAGACTCGAACACGGCTATCAGACGCTGCGACTGTGCACAGCGGTCAAGGAAGGCAACAACGGAGACACGACGGGCGGACGGAGACACAGCGAGACGAGAGAAGGGCACACGAAACGAGAGACGGACATACAAAGAGCCGAGAGACGACGGGTGAACGCACGTACCAGGGAACAAGAGCACACGGACATACTGAGCATTGAGCAACACGACTTGTTACAATACTCTGTCCACACGCAAATTGTGTAACCAGACAACGATTAAGGTGCCTTCACACTGATCCGACAGACTGCCTCCCAACGCTTCGCATGTAAAGGATATTGATATTGAAGTTTGTGAAGCTCCAGGAGAGGATGCTCTCAGTGATGCGCAGTAGCCGGTCAACTAACGTCATCTGCTGCGGCGTGTTCAGCGCCGGCAGCTTCTCCGCCTCTGCCAGCGTGCTCAGACAGAACTCGAATATTCGCCGCAGGTCAGACACCTGCCAGGGCAAGGGGAGAAGGACGGGTCAGTGACCCAGCCGAGCACTGAGGTCGGACTGGGTGAACGACTCTTCCACCCACAGTACTTGAACAAAAACTGCACTGCTAAACAAAGCGGGCTATGTAAATATGAGTTGGATATCAAAAGCAACATATATTTCCATGATAGTAAAGAACATGCAAATTGCATACAAACTTGTAACAGAACTGCATATTACCAAAACATCAGATAATCCCCGCAGATGATTTCGACCTATGTGTGTGACGTACAAATGGGTCACGATTGTGACAATTTACCTCGAACTGCTTTTTGGCCATGAAGTGCTGTTCCCACGTGAGAAGCACGTCTGCCGACTTGAGTGTGTTGGCGTGCTCCTGGAGGAGGGCCGCTATCAGGCTGCAGCCCAACAGTTGCTGAAGCACACGCCAACCGGTGCCAGGTCAGGTCAGGTCAGGTGGGGTGACGAGGTTAGGTCAATACCACAGGGAGGGATTCGATTGCATATTCAGGTGACGTGCAGTGCATTGTACGTGTACCTATGTATGAAAGTACAGGCTAGGGTTTAAAAAGAAACACCTAAAAGCAGTTAATTAATTCAACTGTTTAAGCTTGTCAACAAATGTGTAGATATTTTGAGCATTTGTACACAAGCATAAAACATCACCCTTTAAAACGTCGCCACAGATTCAGAGGAAGACGAAGAAAACAGCACCTAGCTAAGATAAAATGCATATAAACACTACAAACAAGTAACAACTATGACAAAGCGACTGACCGCACCACGGACGGCTTCTGTGAGTTCCTATCGAAATGCGATCAGTCCTACGGGTAGGATATAATGCGTATTACGGGAGTGTACGGTATCATAGCTCGATAAGGCATGAGGCGCATTTACAAACCATGTTGATGTCTGGGGAGCGGATGAGCTGCTGTAGGTTGGAGAGCAGCTCTGATCGCTGGGCGCCCTCGTCGTCCACACTCCGGCGTTTCACCAGGATAGCCACAGTCTGGCGGTCAGAACAAGGGGAATACATCTAACTAGACGCAATAGTACACTTTTGTCAGCAAGTGGGTTTCCAGTGGGCTATGAACCCTTCATATATATAGGCGACACTGAACGAACATATGCTCATTTAAACTTAAAAAGAAGGATAATTGAGTCATCAACTTTTTATATCCACACAGAGTGCTGTCATACGAATGGTATACCACGTCCGCCACTGTGCACCCGTCACGCAGACATTCCCACCCACCTGGACGAGCCGCTCGCGCAGGAAGCCGGGCGCCGACGTGTGTGCCACCAGGTAGTTGAGCAGGTAGTTTTTCAGCTCGGTGGTGGCCTCGGGCGGCAACTGCTTCCACTCGCGCAGCAGTCCGTCCCGCAGCAAGTTGGCCGCCTCGAACTGGACGTATGAGTTCTGACAGGTCTCTGCGGACCGGGAGAGGGGTGAGAGTTAATACACCTAGGGAGACGCGATGACGACCGAGCGACGTGCTTGTGCTTAGTTCCGACTGACTTATTTTTAAAAATGACTGATAACAGAGGTCAGAGGTGACAGTTGACACAATATCTACGAGCTTCACGCAACCAAAGTGGACTTACCCAAAATTTCACGACATAACGCAAAAGGACTTGCAGTCTTCCGAAACTCGAGAAAGAACAGCTCTGCCTGATGTCGCTCCTCTGCGGAAACGCTCGTTGGTGGGGACTGAAATAGTGGACATTTTCGTCAGCTCGCCCACAAAGTACAGATGGTAGCAATCGCCCGATCTGGGCGCGTCTTTATAGAACAAATGCCAGATAGCTGGGGAGGGGGTTCGACCTCACGCTTAAACCTACTAATGCAAGGCACGCAAAGCCAGTTTTCTCTTTCAATCAAGAAAACAAAAGCCATATCAACGTTTTCGTTTTATATTAGGGACTTGTTTCTGTTTTACTGGACCGTGCCAGCCGACACGGTGCAGTTCTAAGCCGTACTCGTGATGGACGCATTCTTCAGTCGCGGAAATAGCACCTGCGTCACGGTCGTCGGGGCATCGTTATCCAAGCTTGCTATTGACACAAATAAATGAGAGATTCGAGTTTAGATGCCTCATGAATTCACAGGACATATGCAGCGGACTGCATGACACACTGAGTCACACACAGGGCGCTCCTAGATCATCTCAGATCATTTTGACTCATGAGACAGACATGCTGAAATGATGATGGAAAATTACAATTACAAATGATGATGAAAAATGGCAAGCATTCACATTCAAGAGTGATATCTAGAAAATTATTATTCAGTCAGCCACCCTATATGTCACAATGTTTACAATTTCGTGAAATATCACTCTGTGTCTCCTATGACCTCAGTGACCTGACCTAGTGACAGTAAAATTGTCAGAAGCTAAGGCGAAGATGCCCAAACTTGAAAAGGCACTAAAAACTTCAGCTTGATAAAAATACCTAACAAATGACTTGGTGTGAATCATAAACAAAATATCAGGGCATAGCCTGCTATTCCTACACATGCAATAAATTACACAAGCAATCAAGAAAAATCATGGACTTACTACACATCTTGATCTCTGCCAATGCATGTGATATCTATTATGGACCATCTTAACAGGATGTCGTTCAGTTTAATAATGAATAGAGCCAAAATGTGTTTGATTCCTCCAAAACAAAAAGAAAACCATGGAGCTGGTAACCTACCTATTAGGTTTGAATAATCTGAGCTATGTAAGTCAATAGGCATCACTGCAACATGTGGGGATCTCTCACATTGGCATACAAACAGTAGTTAAAGATAAGCCATAAAAATCAAGAAGTACTTACCAAGAAGATTTTGGCAGCAGCATCTAGCTGCATTATAATGTTGTCACCCATGATGGCAAGCCTGAAACAGGAAAAGATGCCAGATGACCAGAGAATAAGGAAAATAAATTCACAGGTTCCATAAAAGCTTTGCCAGCATTTTGTGATATCCATTATCAGCAGTAGGTATGCACCAAGTACCTAATAAGTACCGTAAAGTGGGGCTATTTGAGACAGTGGGGCTATTTGAGACAGTATTTGAAATCGCTACAAAATGAAGACCGTTTGATTTTTATGTGATATTTTTGCTCAGGAAGGTGTGGAATCGAGTAGTAAATCGCCTGAGCAAAAATTAGGCATAAATTTCAAACGGTTTTTATTTTATAACAATTTTCAATACTGTCTCAAATAGCCCCACCTTACGGTATTCCATTTTCATTGTTATCAAGCCCAAAAGGCACAATAACATAGCATTAAAGGGACTATCCCACCTTTAACATGGGGTTTGAGTTGAGATAGCCAAGTTTGTGGCGAGGTTCAGAAACCACTATCTATCTAGGTTGCAACCCCCGCGGCCTCTTGGTGTTGAAGAAATTTGTTCCCTTCATTTGAAAATGGGCCTTGTGCAAGGCCCTATCTTCAACATGGAGCGACCGTTAGTGTGACGTCACCTCGTTTAGTCATTCTGATTTATATGGGTTTGTTCGTTGAAAAATCGCTTAAAACTTGGTCTGAACTTTGTTGTGGTGCCTACAGAGTAAAAAAATTCAGCTTTATGGCAGTAATGTGGCCTGGGGAAGGAGGTAATTTTGGGCTGTGACGTCACATATTTGAAAGTTTGTGTTTGGAATATGGGAAGCCTAAGATGTTTAATGAAAAATAAATGCCAGAACCGTGTTCCTGGTCATCCAATCTATAAAGTCGGCACAATTTAACTGGTCTTAACAACATTTTAGAAGGTGGGATAGTCCCTTTAAAAGACTTTTAATAAAAGTTTTATGAACAGGTTAAAAATCAATATTAATCTTATTCTAGGCAACTTTAAATTTTGAACTGAAGAAGGAATGTCTTCAAAATACAATCATTCATTTTAGGCTAAGTTTAGAACTCTAAAGGCAGTGAGCATATGATTGTTCCTCTAGGATATTCATATCCTAGCTTATATATTTTATTTTGCTGTCATATGCTTTTAGCACGACATTGTTCCGCATCAACCAAGCTCAGAGCAGAAGCTTTCAGCACGAGAACAAACTTGCCACTTCATTTTCACATATTTACCATTAAATTTTAAAAGGGTCACTGAAATAAGCTTGAGCTAACGGAAAAACATTACTTCCTAACTATCTATGAAAATCAATATTGATATGGGAAAAAATCATATTTTGGATAATAATTTGATTGTATAGAAATTGAAATTGACCAATAAAGCCAACGTTTTGTAAGTGCTAGAAAAGGCATGAGCTGCGAGGTAACAAGTGTGCAAGGATGTTAACTATGCACGCCATTGATTTCGTAAGCTGAGAGCATACCTGTGCACACTAAAGTTACGAAAATTACACGAAAATCACACAAAACTTCGAACGTTTCACGCTCGGGCACTTTTTTATCTGTGAGAGCGTGGAGGGCGAGAGAGAGCGTGTCCGGACAAAATTTCGTCTGACATTTTTTCGTCGGACAGTTTTTCGTCCGCAGATTTTCGTCCGACTTTTTTTCGTCTCGCATTTTTTCGTCTGTACATTTTTTCGTCTGTGCATTTTTTCGTCTGTACATTTTTTGGTCTGTACATTTTTTCGTCCGGACATTTTTTCGTTCGTATATTTTTTCGTCTGTACATATTTTCGTCCGGACATTTTTTCGTTCAATAAATTTTACGTCTGTTCGCCCAAGGTTGAGTGAAAACATACTACAATGCTATTCAACTGTGGAGGCAAATGACGTCATAATAATACTCGGGGCGAAGCAGTGCAGTGCCGAAGGCAATGCCTTAGGAGAGATTACAGGCAATGGTAAGTCAAATATTTTTAGGTTAAGTGGTTGTGTATCTGGCTTCAGGCCGAAGGCCTGAAGCCTGATGCATAACCACTTAACCTAAAAATATTTGACTTACCATTGCTTGCAATCTATTCATGCAAGTAACTTTTTCCTTATCCCCCGGTAGGCAAACATCAGTAGGTAAGGTTAGGTAAGGTTAGGTTAGGTTAGGTTAGGTTAGGTTAGGTTAGGTTAGGATAGGTTAGGTAAGGTTACGTTAAAATTGTAGACGAAAAATGTCCGGACGAAAAAATGTCCGGACGAAAAAACGCACAGACGAAAAAATATACGAACGAAAAAATGTGCGGACGAAAAAATGTACAGACGAAAAAATGTACAGACGAAAAAATGCACAGACGAAAAAATGTACAGACGAAAAAATGCGAGACGAAAAAAAGTCGGACGAAAATCTGCGGACGAAAAAATGTCCGACGAAAATCTGCTGGACGAAAAACCGTCATGGAATCAGAGAGAGTCCGCTCAGTCCGCTCCACGGTCCGCTCCGTCCGCTATTTTCGACAAGTTTGGGAAAAGGAGGAGAAGCATTCATTATTTTGATGACGTCATAAAACTTTTATTTTTTCAACTCTGGTTCTGTCCATGGTTGCATTCAAATCTTATTTCTAAGTGGTATGTTACATAAATTGAGTGTGAAAATTCAAAATTTCTCCATTTTTTGTAGACCAATGTCCAAAAATTTAAAAATAGAATGCAAGCCTGAGCGATCATTGGCTCTTTGGCTTATTACGTAACAAAAACTGATCACTTAGTTTTTCTAGAGAAAGCTACAATTAGCTTGAGACCAAATTGGCGCATAACAAAAAAATATATTTCTCTTCATCTTACGAGCAAAGCGACGAAGTAAAAATATGGAATAGTTAGGTATTCTGTCGAGCCCTTCTTAGGCAATGAAGATAGCATGTATAGCTCGCTCCAGAAGGTAGCTTGACAGCCTTCGGATATTTAATCGGTGAGTTTGCGGACCGTATATGTGCCTACTGCCTAGTCGTCATAATTTTTTTTTGAACATCAACATTGACATGCTCATCTGATCTTGTTTCCTGGCACGTAGGTATGACCCTTTTGAAGCATTTTTAGGTACAGAGCTAAACATAAATAAATGGCGAGCTTATGAAGTAAAGTATAAGAGTTAGGTGTTTTGTGGTGGCACTTATTCTTTCATGTTGTAGGTCTAGGAAACAAACTAGTGAACATGGGTGTCAATTTCTGCCAAATAGGGGTGCCCAAGCACTCCAAATTCCACGTCGGTTCAGCCGGCTTGGCTTTGGAGCCGTAACAGATGGCACCAGTCAAGGATTCAAGGTCGCCGCTAGGGCAGCTGCAGACTTGCCGCCCCTGGGCACCCCCCAACTCGGCGGAAATTGACACCCATATTAGTGACTGTGTTGTCATTTGAAATGCTGTCTGTACTTTACTCAGTTGGGCAAACTAGACTTTTGGAATCAAAATATGGAGGCATCAATAATTTGATTCTGGTGGGAGGAGCCATGACCAAATATGGGCATGGAATCAATTTTTTGATTCATTTGGGTACACTTTTGACTTCAAATGAATCGTTACGGTTGAAAAAAGGCCCATGACGGTGAGATTTTTCTTTTAAAAGGTAGAAAAATGTGGTAGGTTTGCAAAAAGTGTTACCTCAAAGCTAAGAAATTGTCCCCTTGGCCTTGTGAATGGGAAAAAGACAGAGCCACTGTCCATCACGTAAAAGCTGTTTTGAGGAAATCACACTGTATGTTATTTCTGTATCATGAATCACTTACTAACCAATCAGTATTTGTGTAAAATGGCAAAATGAAATTTTTAAACCCCTAATTATCATTGTTGTAGTGCTTTTATATTACTTATATGGTTTTTACCTGTTGCTTCAGTTTTTGTATTCTTGACATTTAAAAATTTTGAGTTGTTATCAAATGTAGTGAAGGTAAAGTACAACAATGCTATAGGTATCAGTTGTGGTGCTGAGGATACCACTAAATGAGAATAATAGCAAGATAAATGCTGTATTCTTGCAAGTCATTGTTGCCTATCTGTTAACATTACCTGTGAATCAAAATAATGATTAGCCAGCTGATGGGGAATCAATATTATGATTATCTGTTAAAAGTGAATCAATTCCTTGATTGCCTTTCACTACCTATAGAATTTAAATTGTTATGATAAGAGCAATATTATTTTGCTTAGGAGATAGTTCAAGCATTTCTGTTCAAGATCAGGCATGCTCCTTCTTGAAACACTCTCTTATTTTTATGTGATTGGTAAGTTAGAAATGGTCTGCATTTATGCCCAAAAGGAATCAATCTTTTGATGCCTCCATATTTTGATTCCAAAGGTCTAGTTTGCCCAACTGTACTCCTATTTCATATGTTTTCATAAACTTGTTTCCAGAATGGCACCATGAGCAGCAGAGATGTGGCTGAGCCATCAGGGACTCCTGCCAGTAATGCTCAGGCAGCACCTGAGTCTCCTGCAACTGATGCTGCTCAGCCACAGCCATCTGCAGCAGGAAGGACAGCTTCTGCAGGGGCAGCGTTAAGGCGCAGCAGCTCACCGGGCCTGGTGGCCACAGGCTCAGACCACTCCCACCACCCTCCAGCTGTGAGGGTGCTCAGTGAGGGCCAGGTTTTGGCCAGTGG
Source organism: Amphibalanus amphitrite (assembly GCF_019059575.1). Taxonomy (NCBI): domain Eukaryota; kingdom Metazoa; phylum Arthropoda; class Thecostraca; order Balanomorpha; family Balanidae; genus Amphibalanus; species Amphibalanus amphitrite. Next base: position 149,023 of record NW_024882602.1, on the reverse strand, counting down.
TGGTGCTCAGCCTTCCGGGAGTCATCTGAGCGTTGGCGAGCAGCCGACCCCCAGTGTGCTCAGTCTGGGCCAGCACAGCGTCGGAGAGGATGTCAGCGTGGAGCGGCGCCGCGCCGAGGAGGGCGAGGTGCCGGGGACCGCGGACGCGGCCGGCGCTCCGGCGCCGCCCCCGTGCTGTCAGTGCGCCGTGTGCGTAACCCGCACAGGCGGCGAGGACAGTCCGGTGGCGGGGCCGAGCGGCGCGGCGGCCGCCGACCCGCAGCTGGAGCGGCTCTGCCGGCACACGGTCGAGATGATGAAACTGGACGGCGCCACTGAGGAGCAGAAGCAGCAGCTGGTGAAGCAGCTGCAGGTGATGGTGCCGTCCGGCGCGCAGTCGCCGCCGCCGCCGCAGGAGCCGTTCCCGTTCGAGGGGCTGCCGCCGGAGCTGCAGCTGCTGGTCTTCTCCCACCTGACGGCGCGGGAACTGTGCACCAGCGTGCTGCCCGTCTGCCGGCACTGGTACCAGCTGGGGCGCGACCCCGTCCTGTGGCAGCACCTCTCCTTTGACGCCGACAACCTCGTGCCGACCAGCACCGTCGTCAACATCCTCTCCTTCAGCACGCTGCTGAAATCGCTGCGGCTGGAGGCCCGCCGCCAGGTGGATAAGATCCTGTTCCAAGTGGCCGACACCTGCAAACAGCTGCGCTCTCTGACGGCCAGATTCTGCGATGGTCTCAACTCACTACTGCTCGAGGTGCTTGTCAAACACTGCCCGCTTCTCGAGCGTGTCAACTTCGAGGGCTCTCGGTTTGACGACGCCGACTGCACGGCGGCGCTGACTGGTCTGGAGCACCTGCGCGCGCTGAACGTGTCGCACTGTCTGCGCCTGGAGGACGCGGAGCTGGTCCAGATGGCGCGCCGCTGCCGCCACCTGGAGGAACTCAACGTGGACGGCATCGGCTACCTCACCGACGCCGCCATCCAGGAGCTGGTGGACCAGGCCGGCGACCGGCTCCTCTCCCTGGTGCTCGACGGAGAGAATCTCACCGACGCCGGGTTCCGCGCGCTGGGCCGCTGCCGGAACCTGCAGGAGCTGTGCATCTCGTTCGCCGACGGCATGACGGACGCCAGCCTGCCGGCACTCGGCTCGCTGCACGACCTGATGCGGCTCAAGATCCGGCGCGGGAACCAGCTGAGCGCCGCGGCGCTGGGCCGCCTGTTCGACGGGCAGAACATGCCGCACCTGCTGCACCTGGACCTGAGCGAGTGCTCGAACCTGGACGACAGCACGGTGGAGGCTCTGACGGCCAACTGTCCGCTGCTCACCTTCCTGGCGCTCAGCTGGTGCTGGGACGTCACCGACGCCGGCCTGGAGCGGATCGTGACGCGGCTGCGCTTCATGCGCGTCATGGACCTGATCGGACTGGTACGCATCACGGGCCAGTGCTTCCGGCTGATCCCCGAGCGTCTGCCCGAGCTGCGCTACCTGAACCTGGAGCAGTGCTCGGACGTGCAGGACGTGGTGGTGGAGCGCGTGGTGCGCCAGCGGCCGCAGCTGCAGGCGCTCGACTACTACGGTGACCGCGTCGTGCCGCGGCCCGTCGAGATGGAGTCGTGGGCCGACGAGGTGGGCGAGCACGCGCGCGACATCCACCTGCCCATCACCATCAACTTCCTGCTGCTGCGCGAGGACGGCGCCGCGTGACGGGCCGTCACGAGCCGGCCCGCCGACGCGACCGCTCGCCGCCACGGCCGACAATGGTAAATTAGCGCCGCGCACGGCAGGCCACCGGCCGGGCACGACCGGCCGCTCGGTGTGCTTATTGACGGTACGCTTGTATAGAGCTTTCAATAACGTCATTTGCGGACAATTTTTAACAAAGCTGTGCTGCAACGAGTACAATGTGCTTCGTAAATGCAATTACTGGGGAATCTCATCGCGTTTGGCTGTCCCTGATTTGTTTTAACAGTGTCTGTGATATCAAGATAAAGTTGAGTTTTTGCTGCAAGGATCAGCGTTCGATTATCCACTGTTTGCTCGTACTAATTGCAGTATATTACAAGTTCGTCATCTGTTGAACGAAATCTATGCATTTGATCATCTTTTTTGTGCATTCATTTTGTGTCCATTCAAAAGTTTATTGTGTCCTAATTACATTTTTCTTACGAAGCTGCTTTCTAACTTGGTTTTTGGAATACAACTCCTTTTTGAACAATGTCTATGCACGTGTGTGGGTCTCAAAAGTCATCGATTTATGCGCCATGTTCGCAGTGCACACCACGAATTATTCTTATTTGTATTTTATCGTGCCCCCACTCAGTGCGTGAAGTATTAGCTATTTCGTCTATTCTCTTCCCAGTTTTGGTAGGCTGGGGCCGAGTTGGTCATTCCTTCTCTGCCGTGCACCCAGCATCTGAAGTCCCGGGACCCCCGGTATCATTTCATTCATTTCGTTTTGTACACTGCTACAAGTGTGCTGCGTCTGGACTGCATTTGTCCGATTCCTATCGATTCTTTTTTATGAATCCACAGTTGTTAAGTGATCGTAGCTAACTCCATTGAATGCCGCCGTCGGCTTGTGCTAAAATATTTGGGTAATATTTCTGTCAAGCTATTGCTGCATTTCAGCCACTGCCCATGGTACTCGAAAGTTTGCTAGAGGAATGAGATAATAGGGCACCCAAAATTTGCATTGCTTCGATGAGTTTTATCAAATTGCTGAGAACATTCCTCGGGAATCTTGTTCCATACCCCAAACCGATGCATAGTTCCGTTCGCAGTGGCCGTCACTGGCCAGCGGAACCGACGTGCCTCGTTATTTCCCTCCAAGACGCCGACGATTGAAGCCGACATACAATTGTAATCGACTGACCGCTGGGACGCAATGTTGCAGAGCCGTCGAGCCTGGTTACGGTGCGGACCTGCGGCCGGCGGGCTCCGGTGTGTCGGTGCCACTGCCGTCGGTCGGTCGATGGACCGTCCGTCGGCGGCGGTGCGGCGGTGCGGCCGGATCCGCGCCCGCCGCCGCCGTGCTGCGCCGAGCACGGCGGCGCGCCGGCCGCTCCGTCAGACGTTAGTGGTGCGCCGCGCCGACCGGACCACCACGCGCCGCACCGCACTGCACCGCCGCCCGCGCCGCCGCCACCATGGACTCGTGTCTGAGCCCCGGCCTGGACGTGGTGATGAGTCCCACAGGAGACGAGGAGGTGAGTGTACGCGCTGCCCGGGCGCCGGGCGGGCCGTCCGCCGGCCGCCGGCGGTCCCAGGTGAGCGCCGCGGCCGTATTGATCACCGGGCGGGAATGCAGCGACGCTCAGCTGGCGGCCGCCGCCGGCACCGGCGAGCCGGTGGCGTTTTTCCGTGCGGCCCCCGACCGCGATCGACCCCCGCCACCCCGCCGGGAAGCCGCACAGACACTGATTAGAGGGTTCGGAGACGGGCGCCCCGCTCGGGCCCCCTCCCTCCGCACACGCACCGGCGCGCGGCCCTCGGAACCCGCCGGCACGGCCGCTGGGCCCGCTTCTGTCTGACAATCTGTCAGTCATTTCATAGGCATGCGCTGCCGTTCTGTCCCGCCTTGTGATAATGTAATGATTGGTGATCGTGACTGTTTGATAAGACAACTACAGCGTGGGACTGGAAACCCGTTTCTCGAGTATGCTCTATTGTTCTTCAAATCCTTCTACCTATGCCTTACTATAATATTATCTCTGCCCAACTTTGGCCCCGGTATGAGGCTGTATCGGACGGCCCAGGAGCATGCCGTGCCCCTCGGAGGTCGGTGTGAGCGGCGGCGCCGGTCGGTGACCGTGGGCCGGGTGTGGTCAGCCGGCCGGCACCGCCCGACCGACACACCGGGCTGCCACCGGAACCGACCGTCCGGCGCACCGGAACGGCCCCCTTCCGCCGGCAGCGGGCCGTGGAGAGGCCTCCGCGCGCACCGGGCGCCCGGTCAGACCCACACCCCGCCCGGTCAGTCGCACGGCCAGCCGGCTGCCCGGGGCAAAAAGGTGCCGGCCGCCGCCGTGCCGCGCCGACCCCGAAGCCGTAGGACGGCGCGGTCGGCGATCGATGGTGCCCCGGTAGAGCTGCGTATTTACAAATTGCAACCGAGCTCCGCCGTAGGGTATTTTATTTCCGCCGTAGTGTATTTCACTTGGGGCATTTTCTACCATACATCTGCCTGAGCTTAGGGTAATTACAATTTGTCGGCGACGTTAAAAAATGATGCACTTTTTTTTGCAGTATAGGATATAGCATGTGCATATTTCTGCCTTTTTGGGTGCGCTTTATCGGTTTTTCGTGAGTAACTCGTGTAAAAACCGTCCGATCGCGACGAAAATTTCAATGCCCCCGATTTTATCAATTTTACACCTACCCTGGAAATTTCATGACCCTGACCTAAATGACCTTTGACCTGTGACCTATTTCTCGAGACCATGTTTGGCCCGAATCGCGATTCGGCGTATGTCGGATCGCATTAGCCGCGCGGTTGCAGTCTTCACGTGGTTTCAAGCGTTGAAACATGTGATATGATGCTGGTCCCATGCATTAGGGTGGGTGTCAAGGTTACCTGAAGGTCAGGTCAGCTCAATGACCTTTGATGACCTCGGTTCCTTTTTCGAGTTTTACATGTTTCTAGGCTAGTTTTTGGAGCTGATTTCGAATTTAGCAACTATTTTTTATTCAGGCCTCCCTCCAACGGGCTCTTGTGTTGTCCCAATTATAGGAGAAGGATTTGAACATTACAGGGGGTGTAACGAAATTATCCGGACACCTTTCTTCCCGCTGTAATTAAAAAGCAAAACAATCTGGTACTTTTTCTTTTAACTGAGCTTGTAGCCACCTTTCATAAAAACACAGTGGTGAACGTTCTGGAGCATTTCAGCCAATGAATTCTCCAGCACACTGGCTTTGATGCGGACCAACGCCGTCTAAACCTGTGCCTGCGGTTGAGCAGTGCTTATCCCTATTCCTGGCGGGCTCCGCCGGGACAAGAAACTGGCGGGGGGGGGCCGATTCGGCCCCCCCCTGACATCTCGAGAACGAAGCAAGATAGCGACAAGCGGTAAACGGCATCGGATACGCATGGACAAGGTCTACAATTTTTACTAAGGTCATTTTCAGGTCAGGTCAAAGATGACGTCACAGGGGTCGAAAAAGTCAAAATGGCGGCGCTAGATATGGAGAGAGTTTTTCTCGAATAACTTTCGAATTAGTCAAGATAGGAACAAACTAAGGGCATCATCGTGATCCTCTCGTCAATCCGCATCGAATGATATATATGTTGACCTCGAAAGGTCAAGGTCAAAGGTTGACCTCAGGTCACGTGACCTCGAGGTCATCATGTATATCATTCGATGCGTCTTGACGAGCTGAACACAATGAGACCATCCATGCGTCTGTATCTTGTTCCTGTACGGAGTTATTGGCCAAAAACCTTTGGTGACCTTTGATGACGTCACATGACCTCACAGCTGCCCAACAGCAAAACAGACCTCAAGGTAGTGAAGGTTGATCGTATATGAAGTCATGTATGGTATATGGGGCCATTCCGACCCGTTTTAGTGGTAAAAACAGGGAGTTGATTTTTCCCCCATTGACTTATAATGGGGAGGTCGCGAAACTGACCTGACCTTAGGTCACCGATATCAAAATTCCGAGATATACAAATTGCACATACTGGTACCCTAACTAAAGCCTGAAGAGAAGAAATTGATCGGTCAAAAACTCTAGCTCTGGCGTGATTGCAAACTTTTCTGAGGTAGGGTCACCAAACCGCCTCTGGTGACCTGACCTGAGGTCAGATCAACTCAAAATGTTCAGACATGTTGCGTAGAAGCCTTTTAGGAAAAGTCAGAAAATTTGAGCTTCCTAGCTCAACGCGTTTGGGAGAAATAACCAAAAAACCTCAGGGGGGGGGGGCTCCTGAGGCCCCCCCGCCAGGAATAGGGTTATGGCGGGTGGCTCTTCATACACCTCCTGCTGAACAAGAGCCCACAGGTTTTCGATTGAATTGGGATCGCGACATTTTCCAAGTCATAAGCGTTAGCCCAGAATGATTGAAGGTTCTATCGGCATCATTTCCCGTTCTTTTAGGGACTTTTAAGTAGCGCGCCGCCCCGCATGAAGACAGCGTGGCTTGAATCAGGCATCAGTGCGCGTTCAGAAATCGTGCCCTCCTATGCCGTCTGGTTGAGCGCCTCCAATCATGCTCCACCACCTTTCCTGGAAAAGATCCACCCTTGCCTATGGGGCAAAATATAAGGGACAAAAACACAAAACAAGACAGATAAAAACAAAGCAAAATTAACTCATTACCTAATGAAATTCAGGCTGGAGCAAAAACATAGGGAATAGGTATCTATGTCAAATTAGAGTGAAAGATTAAAATCAACCTGACCAGGCCTTACGGTCTGACCTGGTCCTAACCACCTTACTTCGCCTAACTTAACCCAATTCAACCTAGCCTACCACAACACTGCAGAGGTACCTTCCCGGAAAAATGACGCCCAGGGAGGTGACTGTCCAACTTATTGGAATACTACCATGAATGCTTGTCAAAATGTGTGTCATCATGCTATTGTTTGACAAGTGATGTATAACAAATGTGATATTAAATAATTATCTCCTGACTGTTGACTGTTGAGTGGTCAAAATATTCAAATAATCAGGGTACAATGCTGTGCATAGTGCACACTAATCATGTTGTTTTTGTGTAGGCCCTCTGCACATTGTTGTGTGCACTGCTATGTGCACAAAAAAGTGACTGGTGCACAAAAAAGTGACTGGTGCACAAAAAAATGACTGGTGGTACATGACAAAACAAAAGGTTGTACAACTGTGAAGTTCATGCCCTTGGTCAAGCTGGTGCCAAATGCCTATAGCTATAGCAGGATCAGTGAGGGTTGTAGACATGCTAATACATTGTGCAATGTGCATTGAAGATATTGGCACAAAGTTCATCCGTAATTACTATGCTTAACACCTAATGTAGGAAGCGACATAAATGCCCAGATGATAAAACTCTCTGGTCAACATCACACAAATTTATTGACATACTTTGCAGGTACATATTTACATTCATGGCAAATAGGTACTTTCGATTTGATTCAGAAACTAGTTGCTAGTAAGCTTGCATTTTTGTAGGTACAACAACGACCATATATTAAATCATAAAAAACCTTCTCATGGAATTCAGCACATACCTTTTTACCAAACAAGTTGGTACCTAGCTAGGTACCATACAATGATTCTAAAAAACTTTCCGCAATCCATCTATGTCTCAACTCACAACTGACACAATGAATTTGAAATACCCTAACAAAACCTATTAACTGTACATAAGAATAATGCAATACTACAAGAACTATGAATTTCTGAAGTTATTCTCACATGCTGGAATGTTGAAACTCTACTTTTGTCGTCCATTTCCACGTTTGATTGAGCCATCATATCAAACTGTTTTCGTTCTTCAGTCACAAGCTTTCGCACAAATCTTGAATTTTTACGCATCATCTTGAACCATGCTCCAGTCTTTCCAACAAGGTACAAGGTAACATTGAAGCAATTTTGATGTTACCTATAACAGCTTCAGATCATGATAGGCTTGAGGTTTGTTACACCATTTGCCAGACAAATCTCTACAAAATGTGTATCACTTCCCAAACTAAGTAATTGATCATATCAGTATTATGTTTATATAAAGAAACTCAAATAATCCATAAATTGTTATTGAAACACTCCCACTTCAAGAATTCACAGCAAATAACAGTACAAGTACAGAAGCAAACAAACATTGCGCCAGATTTCGTATGAAACGCGCCATCGCACAGTGTGGCCGAACACCAGTTTAGCGCGAATTTAATCCCAGCGCCGCTCGAATCCACTGAAAATGGTTCCCTGGTTCCAAAACTGACACTCACCCCTCGCCGGACCTATTTGATTTTCAAAATACGCGCCGGCCGAAAGGGGGGGGGGCGAATACGACCCCCGTCGCTGTTTCGCCCCTGCTGGAGCTAGAGCCTCGCGGAAAAAGACGAGCGTGTGCGCCGTTACGAGACACAGCGACTGGTATCCGATTTTAAGGTCTCAGGTTAACCTGTGTCCTCTGAGGTCAGGTCAAGTGCCCCAAAGTACGGATTCGTTTTTTGTTAATAACTTCGCGAAAAAATGCCGCAGAGCCTCAATTTTGGCATCATTGTGTTCGCCTTGCTTAGATGCGTCGAATGGTATACTTTTTCTTCGGCTGAAGTAAACTTAAGGTGTTGACCTCGGGTCAAGGTCAGGTCAGAGCCCCCAGATCACGAAGCTGGTCGAAGGAGGTCATGTAGCATATCATTCGGTTCGGCAGGTCTTCCGAAGTCCATTGGTGGATTTCCCGACTCGCTAGCTCAATTTGATCGGGAGTTATTGACGAAAAACTATAATTACCCTAGTGACGTCATAAATGACGTCACGTAAGGCCAACAATGCAAAAGTGAAGCATCGTACCTTGCAAGAAGTGCATGAAATAACGATTTCGTGTGCTTGAGATAGTTTATTAGGCTGGAGCCTGTCCGGCCGCGCCGGCCCCGACCTTGGTCAGGTCACGCCGGGCGGCCGACTAGACATGTTCAAAGCTGAATCAACGGCAAATAGGCAAAAACTGGCAGCTGAAACTTGGTCGCTTATGTTCAGAAAGGTGCGGAGAGTTCAGCCATGCCCTATTCGTCATATCCATTTTTATCCATTTTGACATTTTTCAACTTCTTTATGAAATACTATCGTGAGAACGATACACATGCAGGGCTCCTATTCTAACTCATTAAACTCAAAAACCATTCATTGAAAAGCTACCATAATAGTAGAAACAGCTTCATGATGAATTGTGCTATCCGGTGATATGCTATTTTCTCATATATCTTCCCGAAACTTCCGTAAAATTTACATTAAAAACTGGACATATTTATCAGTACCATAGCCCGATTTCAGGAACCGGAGCGTGGGTCTACTTTCGGCAGGGATATAAGTCCTCAAATGGCAAAGTGGCTTAAAAATAAGGTTCTATCCGATAACTTCACACAATTTCCTACCCATTGATAGGTATAAAGAACAGTTTATCGAAAGTCGGGTTTTTGATTAAATTCGCGCTAATCTGGTATTCGGCAAGACCGTGCATCGTCCTGAAGTTTCTACCACAGACGGTAGTTCAACCGCAGCCGTAGTGCGAAAACCCCTGCCCACCTTACCCCACGGCGGAGCTCGGTTGCAATTTGTAAATACGCGGTAGAGCTTCCCGTCCCTGCTGACGGTGACGATGGCGTGACCGGCCCTGGCGGCCTGCCGTGGCCCGCTGTGGATTCGCCGTGTCCCGCCGCGTTCTGGGTAAACGTACAGCCCACCGCTAAAGTAATGTGTGGTTTTACCAATCTCAACGGATGGCTTTGACCGACGATTTTTAAATGCGAACTGATGGAAAAGAAGACGTCAATAGATAAAGTTGTAGCTGCAAGGGTGAAGATGCATGTAAGCTACATTTAAAGTCTCGTTGCAGTCTGGCTAATCGTTCCTAGGCTTCAGAAGCAGAACATACCCATGACTGAAACCACACATTACTTCTGCTGTGGACTGTACCTCGTCCGCTCCGAGTCGGGCTGCTCTGCTGTGCTCTATACGGCGTTTTCACTTTGGTCGCACCTTGGTCGCCGGCTTGTGCTACCTTTTTCATATGTTTCCTTCCACTTGAACATATATCTATCTCCCCTTACTCCTCATTTATGCTGGGCACTTATTCTACCGTCCATCTGTCCTTCCTAAACCAGTCTTTGTCATCTAATAACTATTACATATCGTAGATATTTCTGGCATTCCAGGCTCTGTCATGGCACCTAACTCCACCCAATTTATGACATTACTCGAGACTAGTCCATCTCACCTTGTTGCTCGCCCCCCATCCGATCACAATGCTTACTGTCCCCCATTTGACCCTAACGCTCACCTACATCCGATCCTAATGCTCACCTCATCACATGTCGGCTGTCGCACCGGCCCTGACCAGCCATGGCCGGGGTATATCCGGTGCCGGCGGCGCGGCGGCCCGCTCGGATCTGATGACGGAAACTGCCGACCGCTCTGGCGTGGTGGGACCTGTGACCGAACGACCCGTCCCGGCGGTCCCCGCTATAAACCCACATCAAACGGTGGCTCTGGAGCGCTGTTCCCTGCCAGCCCACAGCGCTCGGTGCCTGCGTTCTGCGATAGCCTCAGCTGGGCGATCTGAAGCAGAGCTTTAACATCTTCCTACTGCGATCTTGTTCAAACGACATTTATAAAATATTAATGCATTGGAAGTTGAAATTGTCTTGTGTTTTAGCATCAGTAGGGGACTTGTGGTAGATGGCCAGGTCGGAAAGCAGAGTGAAGCTATAGCTGCGGCAAAGCCAGGGTGTGACACGGGTTGACCGAGTGAGGCGGGGTCCCCCCCCCCCCCCAACCCACCCCTTCGGAGCTCGTAGAGGGCTGAGCTGTGATGGATTGGACGTTGACAGGGAGGGCCGAGTAAGCCGGGTAGCTCCGCGGTCGTAGCTCGCAGAGAGCTCTGAGCTGTGGCGCAGCTGGGAGGGGCGTGGACCGCGGTCGACACTCACGGCCCGGTCCCGCCGGTGTCGTCGGCACCATCCGAGCGGCCGCCCCGAGCTCTCCTCGAGTGGCCGGCCGACGGATAAATGATGGCGGAGCCACGGGGCACGGGCCAGAGACCGCCGGGGAGCTGGTCAGATACTGGCTCCGATGAAGCACGCTAAGAGCCGAAACTGCACCCTTAGTGTAGATTTAGCTCACGGAGCTGCGGAAGAGTTGTCCTGATATTTGGCCAGATGGTGGCTCTGATACAGCTCACTTGAGTTAGATACGGCTCAAGTTCTACGAAGTCACGGACTATCGTGAGTTGCCGGAGGTGCGGTCGACTTACTGTTAGGCACAGCTCACATAGCTCAGTTATAGTTCACGGACCAGAGGCCGCCTGCCCTGTGATCTGGCCAGATTCTCGCTCAGATGCAGCTCACTGAGTTGTAGATAAGATATCGCTCTGGAATCTTGTCAGATGCTGGCTCTAATAGACGTAGTTAATCACTGATCATTGACGCCGCACAATGTAGAAGAATCATTGATGACTACAGCGTTCGTGGTCTAAGCCTCTGCTACGACCTGCCTCAGAAGTCAGTGTGGGACCTTTGCACGGCATATCCTTCTGTCACCGAAGCGGCCATTGTATCGGAGTCGTCTCGCCTACGGCCGATGCAGCCTCTGCCCCCAGTCGATCACCGGGCTCCTGAGCCGTCCACCGTTTGAGCCCGGCCGCTGCTGAGCTGACAATCGGTCGGGAAGTCAGTCCCGTCCCACAGCTCTCTGAGAAACACCTCCAGCCGACCAGAAAACCAGCGGCGGCGCGCTCCGACCGAGCGGCGACTCCCGGCCGGGATCCAAGCGGCGGTGTCCGGTGGGCCGAGTGGCGCTGATGACGCGGGTTATCGGCGGAAACCGAGCTGGTAACCCTATATATCGGCGGCTACAGGACAGAGCGGCACGGCGCCCGATCGCGCCCGCCTCGGCTGGGATGTGATGATGGTATGATGGTTAGACTGGGTGGGACGGGGGCGACGATGTTTATCCATTGAAGCTGAGATATGTTTGAACTGGAGCTGGATTAGGAGTGAACTGAAGCTGAAATGGAGCGAATTTGAAACGGATGCTACTGCAGAACACTGCTTGCAGTATACCCTGGGCCTTTGGTTGAACTCTGACTGAGTAATACCACGGGCTGTAATACCTGTTCATATTCCCACACAGAAATATGCGTAGACGGTCGATCGAGATACGGTTGAATGAGAACTTTGTCTGGGAGGCCAGCTTGCTGCAGCTCGAGTCATGTTCCGTCTCCGGGGTATGATTTCATCCATCAGCGAGTCAGCGTCGCTCTCTGTCTGCCGTGTCGTGACGCGGCGTCACAGAGAGTGACGGCGTGACTGTCGGCTGTGACGGGCTGCCGAGTGCAGCGCTGCACGTGCACTGCTGACCTGTCACCCTGCGCCCCTCCCCTCCCCTCCCCGGGCGCTGACGGAGTGGGCTGGGGCCGGCGCGCCGGACACTGGCCTGCAGACCCAGACTGGGGGCAGTCCCGCTCCGCCGGCTCTGGCCGAGCCGCCCCCCTCAGATGGGAGGGGAGGACAGGCACGACCCAGCCGGGGAGGCGGGCCCGTCCCAGCTGCAGGGTCACCCCGCGACACCGATCTAATTTCACGCACCATTGGCCGCCGTTTCTGCCCGGTCGTGATCTAGGATGTCCCCACTCAGCGTCGCTGAAAAAGCAACACGTGGGGACGAACCAACCTCGCTACAGGGAGCAGTTGAGCAGCAGAGACTTTTTCAAAACGCCGGCATGACGGTCGCGCTGTATACCCGGGGCTAACAGAAGTTCCTTCGTTTTCGAAGTCGCCTTTCTGGCAAGACACGATAGTCTCCCCTGTCAGGCTGTCCCTGTCCCCCTCCCCGATCTGCCGTTACCGCGCCGTGGTTTGTGTCGGACCGTGGGCGGCCAGTCACCGGCACCCGACATGTCCGAACCTCCGGACTGTCACACCCCGTGTCCGTCACGTGCTGACCGGCCGCTGTCAGGTGACAGTTGACACGTGACGTGACGGCACCGCCGCAGATAGAGCCCACGTGAAACGTGACGTCTGGTGGGGCAGGTGTGATGCGTCACTTTAGGTGAGATTAGGTGGAGTGGACAGTCTCCTGCTAGGGAACACGGCAGCATACCCTATAGAGAGCATAATGGATTGATGGAGTAAATTGACGCATAGAAGATCGACATATAGACCAGTCTTGTAGAGCACGCCACATATTGTGTTTGTTGTCTTTTGCCTAGTGGCTAGTGCTCTGACTCTCTTATCTTTTTGGCAATGACTATTTTAACACATATCTCATTCTCATCATGGATCGCTACGCTTCTCGTGCACAGGGAACTTGCAGTTCCATACAGTGCACCCATGGACGCTTTGTTGAATAACATTTTGCACACATGCTGCAGATTCATAATAGAGGCAAGCCGGAGCCTGCGACACCGCTGATGACCTGGATGACATTACTACACATTGAAAATTACCGAAACAGCGAGAGCGCTCTTTATTTTCTCGGTGCCGGGATTTTTTGGTTGCGTAGGGAAAAATTGTAATCAAGGCATCACAATAGACTCGTTCTGTGTCGTCACCTGTAAATAGAAGCAAGCCTCTGTGATGCAAAAGTAATAAAGATCTCCAAATGCCATGGCTGCAAGCCTCCCGAGCAGGGGTGTAACTTTTGCTTTTGAGATGGGGGTGCACTTGGTGATGGGGGCGACCTTCAATGAGGATAGGGGCGCTTCCAAGGTGCATAGATGGTGCATACATTATACATTAGCGTCGCCATGGGGGGACAAGCGGGGCAGCTTGCCCCCCCCCCCCCCCAGCCCCCGACCGGGCTCCCCCTGAGATCGATGCAGATCCGATGAGATTTTGGGTTCGGCAAAAAATGGGGGTAGTTTTCATGAATGGCTGTAAAGTCAGAATCGGTTGGAGTCGAGAGTCCCAGCCAGAGTCGGAGTGAGAGTCGCCAAAACATTCAGGACTTCGACTCCAGATTCGAGCATATCAAAACTTCGATTCAATCCATGTCTTAGCTGATGTTAGCTGAATTTTACACTCGGGTTTCACCAGTCTAGCACGCTGACACGAAATTTTAGTGTCAAGACCTAGCTCGAAAAATTTGGGGTTGGGTTGGGGTCTTTTCCGACTCTGGCCAAAGTTCTGTGACATGTTCAAGTGCCGTTAAAGTGCCACAGGGCTAACGAGGGCCGTGCGTAGGCTCCTAAAAAGTCCCATTGAACTCTAAGAAGGGATCCCACGCTAGCTTCCGAGGGACCCAAACTGACCTCTGAGGACCTTCAGGCCGGCACTTATGAACACCACTAAGATCTTCCACCGCTGATTCTGAAGGCTCGTGCGCAAATCTTTGAGAGCCACTTTGGCAGTCCTTTTAAGGGCCTCCGCCGGTCTCAACAGCCCCATATTGGCTTCTGAGGGTCCATCGGTGTGCAAGGGGCGGACCCATGGTAGTCTCTGAGGGCCCTTTCGACTTTGACGACCATCCTTACGACAGGCCTATGAAGACCTACACGGGCCTTATCATAGAGGGGCCACGTGTGCCTCTGAACAGGGCTGCGAGGCCGGAGGTCGGAGTCGGTCGGAGTCGACAGCTCTGACCGGAGTCGAAGTCGGTTTTGGAAGCCGGGGTCGGATTCGAGTCGAAGGCACCGATAAATCCATCACGGAAACTGAGCATGCTAGAATATGGATTTTTAGAAGGGCGAACCGATTCCCTGGATCATTTGCAACTCTTTTTTCTGGATAAGGTTTGGGATCATCTGCACGGACCCGTCCGAGGGAGGGAGGGGGAGGGGGCCCTACAGACCCATTGTATCCTTCCCATTAATAGGCTCTACCCTGCTAAACTAACGTAACGGGTAATGCGTTTTTAACTGACGTAACTGATTTTGCCCAGGAAATCCTAAAAAAAATACTACATTTCATAGCTAGAGGAAAAACTGCATCACCATTGCATTCCTCGCGCCATGGCGCGTCGAATGACATATAAAACGTGTAATGACTATTGAAAGGCACGATTAAAGACCAAATTGGATTTTGTCCTCCCCCAACCAAAAATCTCTGGCGACGCCTATGGATGCATATGAGTCCAATGGTAGGGGAGAGTGGCCATATTGCGCCACGTTAAGCGAAAATGGCTTCAGCTTGGAATACAAAGACAGCACAGGCTAGCCTTTTTTCACATTATATTTAGAAACCTTTTTCCTACATTTTTTAGACACTAATTTATCGCATACTTCAACTCATTAGCCAGACACGGTCATTTTAGAAAGTGTTGCAAAGGGCGCAATTGTCGAATACCTTCGATAAATGCGCCCACATCATGGCGCAATTGAATTCAAATGCGCCCACCGCAAATACATGCATTAGCTATGGGCTGTAAAGATAAGTGATGAGTAGATAATGTGTTGTATGATGTGTCATGAATATCATTAATTTACTATCTGTTTTTTAGAAACTTTATTAGAAGTGCACTGTGACCTCAAATTGCTTGTGGTTTTGTGATATGCCTAAGCCTTTCGAATATTAGCCATTATTATTAATATTACCCATTTCATAAACACTATCCCGGGTGGCGCATTTACCCCGGTCGCATTTGGAAAAACGTAGTGGTGCGACAAAACATGGCGTCCCTATTCACCGCAGCCACAATCTCTTGCATTGAGGTGCTCAAATCATTCAAAATTAACCATTTGTCCGAAAAATCAGTAGGTACCTAGTACATTTGTCCAAACAATCACTAAACCTTATTCTACAGCTTTAAAAATGCTTTTTCGCTAAGAAACCTCAACATTTAAACAAAATCGTTACTTAAGCTCATGGTACCCTACCGCTGCCAAGGTTCCACCGGAAAAGGAAGTATGATCGAGGTGGGCAACTTTTGCAACCACCACTAGGTACTTTGGTGTGCCAATTTTTCTGGAGCTTGGGAGGGCGCATTTATCTCGCGGGCGCAATTAGGGTACTCTCCCCTACAAAGTTGGGTATTATGAAATAACATTGAATTCGTTTGCACGAATATCAATCAATCAATTGAATTTATAACGAATTGCATTTTACTTTTTTTATTCCAACCTCTTATAGAATTGGGGTGCCCTTTTTATGCTCGGCGACTGGCGAGACCCACTTTTACTGGAATCACCTTTTTCATTGGGCGCCCTTCTACTGCTGGGGTCGCCTCTCCCTCTCTCCTGCTGTCACCCCTCATTCTGCTCGGCGAGACTCACTTCTGATGGGCTGCTGGGGTTTCACTTTTCTGCTGGAGTCTGACATTTCCCTTGCCGGGTATGCCCTATTTTTGCTAAAGGCGTCCCACCACCTCTGCTGGGGCGCCCCCGATCCCACTGCTGCTGGACGAGCCCAACTTTTGCTCCAGGTGCCCCTTTTGTATTGGGGCGCCTCTCTTTTTTAGGCATCCCTCTCCCGGTAGGGCGCCCCTTTCTGGTGTGGCGCTCCTTTCTGCTGGGAGCGCTCTTCTTCTGGGGGCGCCCCACTACAGCACACAGCTGGACGAGCCCAACTTTTGCTTGAGGTGCCCCATTTATATTGGAGTTCCTCTCTTCTTCTGGAAGCATCCCTCTTCTGGTGGGGTGCCCCCTTTCTGCTGGGGAGCCCTTCTTGTGGTGAGGGGGCTCCTTATCTGCTGGAGGCATCCCTCTTCTGGTGGGGCGCCCCCTTTCTGCTGGGGTGTCCTTCTTCTGCTAGGGCACCCCTCTTCTGGTGAGGCGCCCCTTTCTGCTGGAGTCGCCCGTGTTCTACTGAGGACGCTCTTCTACTGGGCGAACCCATGCTTGAGGTGCCTCATTTCTACTGGGGGCGCCTCTCCTCCGCTGGGGCGCCAGTCTTATGCTTGACGATCCCAACCTACGTTGGAGGTGCCCCACTTCTGCCTCGGGCGCTCCACTTTTGCTGAGAAAGTCCCGCTTTTGCCGGGGTGCCCCTTTCACCCATTTTTGGGGGACGATACGACTGGACGCTTCCCAAGCCCGCAAGCATCACGACGCCGGTCACGAGACGGAATGTAGCCGGGAAATCACCCTCGCCATCTGGTCAAGAGCTTATCGGTGTCGGGCGGCGTGTGGGACGCCGCTTAAAGGGACCCTCCCACCTTCAAAAAAGTTTATGAATTGGCATGAAAGTGATGTCGCTCGGTTCAGAAAGAGCGAAAACGAATATCTACCAAATTTCACCGAAAAATATTCACCGGTTTTCAAGATATTAGACTTTTACTTTTGTTTACTTTTTGGGATCTCCGCTGTTCCTAGCGACTTTATTTGGAACCAATAGTTTGACAGCTGAAAGTGCGGCACTTGTTGCGCGCAAAGCAGCATATACCACCGCGTGCTACAAAACGTTTTTCAAACATTTAAAAAACGTTAGATATCTGCGCTGACGTCACACATTCAGAGGGGTATTCCTATGCATTAGCCCCTCTGAATCAAAATGCTGCAATTTTGAAATTCAATATTTCTGATTTAAGGCATTTCTCGATGTTGTGAGTGCCGAAACCGGTAATTGTGAGCCAGGGACCCCATTTTGGCTATCTCAACTCAAATCTAATGTTAAGGTGGGAGGGTCCCTTTAACCTATGGGGGTGCACTTTGACGTGATGGGGGTGCACTTTCAGGGGATGGGGGTGCACCTGCACCCCCATACATATAGAAAGTTACACCGCTGCTCCCGAGTCCCGGATGCGTGCTATCCCGTATGGTTTGATTTCTATCAACAGATGTCGCTAGTATGAAACGCCTGCATCTATGCTGTGCCGCGTAGCTTTTAAATTCCAATAACAGATGTCGCTAGTATAAACGCCTGTAGTTTGCTGTGCCGCATTACCGTAGGCGGCGCTTTTCTGTGATTTGCTCGCATGAAGGTCGCACGACGATGAATGGTGAGGTCCTCAGTACTTTTGGACGACGCTGGAGCTCCTCAAATTTGCGGCTATGAATACTAGCCCAGTTTTACTCCAGCTCTTGTGCGTTTCATTCGCCATGGTCCTTCACCGGCCCTCTCAACCGAATATCGTCCGTCCCGTCTGTGTGCCGTCTCCGTAGTCCGTACCGTCCGTCTCCGTCCCTTGGTTCCGGCGCCGGCGCCGGACGCCGCTCGTGCCGCTCGGTGCCGGACCGATGCAGACGGCCGCTCATGCCGAACTCACCGCGCCGTGGCGGTAACGGCGCGACGCCATCGTCTGTGACGCTTCCGGCGCGCGCCACCGGTGGGCGGTGTCCTCCCCCGCGAGCTGATGTGCGGCGGTGTCCTCCCCGCATCCACGAGGATTGGTGTCCTCACCGTGCCGGGGAGGTCGGAGGATGTCCTGGCATCGGATGGTGGCTGTTACTTATTAATATTTTCATTCCGTTCTTATAGAACTTCGGTCGAGCTACGGCATACGTACATGGTCATTCGGGCTTACTGAGTTGACTACATTTGAGCTGCCTATTTTGCTCAGATAATGAAGTAAAATAGGTAATAGGCATTCATTCCGCAGTTTCTGAGTTTGAGGTCAGAGAGGTCCAGCTTAGAAGTACCGACTGCCCTCCGTGCCATACGCCTATAGTCTATAGTCCACCATTCTCCCTCCCATCTCCTTTGCACCCGTTCCTATCCCTCACTGCACGGCAGTGGCAGTCCTTTGACGGCCACTGCCGACTGTTGTGTGCAAACCCGTATGGAGCCGTCAATTACCCATGGCACCCGGACGGCCGTAACGGCGAACAAATAGGACGGCGGCGCGGCGCGAGTGACTCAGAACAATGACGGCGCACAGCCGGCTGTCTGTCATGTCTGTGTCGATTGGCCGTAAACCGATGATGAACAAACTGACCGCCGGGCATGGGGAGGGGCGCAGGTGCCGGACGGACAGGAGTGGGCTGGTGGCATACCTATTGTGGGCGATTGGATATTGATTGGCGATTGGGCTCGTAGTTCCGAATATTGTTGAACTTTTTGTGAATATGGGATGCACGTTGCACATTGCGTTAGCAGCATGCGTTTAAAGTTTTCGTTCAGCTAAAGTGATGAGCGCTGGTCTATGGAAGTGGTAGACCAGGCCTTACCCATAATACAATGTTTTGAGCGTACCTAGGCCTGAGGTCATCAAATGCTTATCGAACATGGCATCCAACCCATCAGGCTATTCCGTTCTCTCCAATGCATATAAAATTGCGCATGTCGAGCTCAGAAGAAAGCAGGCGTGGACAATGCCACATTTTGGTAATTTATTTGCGAAAGTGAACCGAGCAAATTTGGCGATTTCTGAGCAGGTCGTGCTCCAAGTCGTTGCAGATAGGTAAGCAATTGATTGCAAACTGCGTAGGCGTGTGCCTGAAGTTGAACCTCCCGAAAATGACACTTGCTCTCCATGCACATGGACTGGCTTGAATCGCTCGGCCACCAGGTGCACGTGGTGTCGGGTTAGGCTCGCCGACGGATTTTGCCGTCTGTGGCATGGAACTCCGATGCCGATATCGACGACTTTGTTGTAGCAACCGACGGCGGGTGGTTGGATTTAGCTGCACCGGGCGGTCACGCACGGGGTGGTCTGCATCCAGCCGCAACCGATGGCATCGATATCGCTCATAGAAGGATCATCGATGTGATCCTATCATTGACTCTAATCATGATACAGTGTATAACAGCAGTTTGCTTTGATAATGTTTTCTTTCTCTTTGCTTGTGTGATACCGAGTGCGTTAAGACGTTACCTACGCTTGGGAGCAGACTGAGCCGTCAACTCCGACCATAAACTTCAAAGCCTGTTTGTCCCACGTCATTTACGATCGCTGTGCGTCCGTCTGCTGCAGGTTCGTACACTGTTCGTGTCTGGCCTGCCGATGGACGCAAAACCTCGCGAGCTCTACCTGCTCTTCAGGGAGTACGAGGTAAGCAGGCGTCACGTTACGAGGTCTGCTCGTGTGACCGCTACAACTATTGGGGAGGTACACAGAATTGAAGTGTCGAGAGCTGTATCTGATGTTCATGGAATATTGAGAAATAGCTATGCCCATTACTCCATGCAGAGTGATCAAGTGTGGGTATGTATTTTGTTCGCTCACTCCGCCGATTTCATCTGACGCCGACCGCCCCGTTCCAGGGCTACGAGGGCTCGTCTCTGAACGTTACCAGCAAAAACGGCAAGACCTCGTCGCCGGTGGGCTTCGTCAAATTCAACACACGGGACGAGGCGGAGATCGCTAAGAACAGGGCCCAGGTGGGTGTCGACAGGCCGGGCTGTTCTCGACGAGCACCGCTCACCAGTCACCACCAGGCACATCGGCAGACACCGACACTACCATCACCATCACCACCGTCACTTTCACCAGCATCACCAGCAGCAAAAGTATCAACAGCTGCGGCTGGTTCTATATTTGATATGCTAAATCAGCTATGAAAAAAATCGTACATGAACAAACATCACCACGTATTTTTCGTAACTTTCAATTATCGATCGCATTTCATACTATATACTATTCAGCTCGAATAGTATATAGCTTTTCACTGAGAGTCTAACATGCCTTTTAGGTGAGGCGGTTGTATCTTGAGTCTGTTCACGGTCCTGTTCATGGGTGGAGAATGTTTGAAAAAGTTACCCCGGCCGGCGACCGATAGTCGGAAAGACGAAATGCTCACGTTGTTGTCAACGATCGTCATAAACAGCCAGTGCTATTCTGAACAGGGCTGCGGAGTGCGGAGTCGATATATTTTAAGGTGACTCCGACTCCGACCCCGACTCCGGCTTCAAAAATCGACTCCATTTCCATCTCCGACTCCAGCTCCGACTCCGGGCATTGCTCATTAAGTCCATATAATGAAATCACATTTTAGGTTGGATATTTTTCATCTTGCCTGAAACGAAATTTTACGCGCTCCAAGGCCCTGTATTGCAAATGAGTACCTACTCTTGAAATAGCGTGCAAAATAAAAACAGGTTTTGACGCAGCAGCCTTCTTCAGCTTTTTTAAATAAAAACGCTGGTCCAAAAGAGGTCCTTATATTCAAGAAAACCTGATTTTGAAAGGTCAACGAAAGAAAAATCGTCAAGCAACCAGGTGCAAGGCATGGCTTTGAGCCATGCAGTCTTAACTCCAACTCCGGAGTCGGAGTCGTTAAGATTTTAGCGACGCTGCAGCTCCGCCTCCGACTTCGGGCAATGGTTTTGAAAAAGTGCGCCGAAGGCGCGCCAAATTTTCGAAACTGAACAGTGAACAGGATTTGAGTTGGCAGTGGCGACCACAAGCGGGTCCTAGGGTTGGAGATTATGGCAAGTTAACCCGCGCGGGGCTGGGGTCTCCAGCCGAACGCGCGGGGCTGGGGGGGGGGGGGGGTAAATTTTACCCCCCCCCCCCCCTGTTATCTCCCGAACTAATGGTCCGATTTGGAAAATTCAAACGCCAATCGAAAGCTCTCATCACGAACTACTAAAAACATGTACTTAATTTAAAGTTTGAGGTCAAGGTCAAGGTCAGGTCAAGGGTACAAATTGCAAGTTTCTACAGTATCGGCCTTGCACCGTAGTTGCCGAAGAATGGAGTCATGGACTGAGACTGATCGCCCAAAACGTGTTCTTAGGCTACCAAGACAATATTTGTTGCATACAATATCATTCAGAGGTCAAGGTCAAGGTCAGGTCAGGTCAGGTCAGGTCACCAAAAAACAAAATATAGAAAAGGGCATGTGCGACACATGTTTTATGGGTCATTTTACTCATAGAATTCAATAGGCACACTCAATAAGTGATATGGACCACCTCTGGATGAATTTCAGGTCGAGGTCAGGTCAAGGTCAGGTCAAGTGAGGTCAAATTTTGAAGTTGGTTGTTAAGGCCTAAAAAGGTGTCTATCTGATGCAGTTTTTCACGGCGAATCGAATGGTGCTATTTTTGTTTCCGTACGAGGTCTAGAACTTCCAAAAAAGTCATTTTTCAAAAAAATTATGTGTCGTGACGTCATAAAATTTTGAATAACTCCCACATTTTTGAACCGATTCTTCTAAAATTTGGTATGTAGGTGCACATAGACCACTTCTCTGACATATATTCCGGTTTTTTCGATAGACTCAAAATTTTGGATTTTATAATGATTTTCCCAAAAAAATCAGTTTTTTGAAAAATTTTAGGCCAAAATCCAAAATTTTCAAAAAACCGA
Organism: Amphibalanus amphitrite; assembly: GCF_019059575.1. Taxonomy (NCBI): domain Eukaryota; kingdom Metazoa; phylum Arthropoda; class Thecostraca; order Balanomorpha; family Balanidae; genus Amphibalanus; species Amphibalanus amphitrite. The sequence continues at coordinate 127,215 of NW_024882602.1, read as the reverse complement.
GATAGCCATTTGATAGACAAAGTAAAATTACGTATAACCTTTTTTTGTTACGTCTTGATTCCTTTAAAAATGAAGATGTTAGCGGCGTTTGAACTTTTGCCGTTTTTGAGGCGAAAATGGCGAACATGACGTCACTGAAACGTCAATTTCTCAAAAACTTTCCGACGGATTTCGCTCAAATTTTCAGGGAAGGTGTCAAATTGATGTAAGAAAAGGTACTGAAAGTTTGGCGGCGCTGCGCGCCGCCGTTTTTGAGATACCGCAAAAATTCGTGAGGGGGGGTAAAATGTACCCCCCCAGCCCCGCGCGGGTTAAGTAAAACATAAATACCTACCTGATTTGCAATGGTATGCCCATGGAAGTCAACATTCGAAGAGGGAGTTTTCTTTGCTCGTATGGAGACATTTTTTAGGATTTACAAGAGTGGAAAAGTTACCCCGGCCGCGCCGGGGTAGACTGAAAGTTACCCCGGCCACGGCCGGGTTGGCCGGGGCAGGTTCTCCACCCATGGTCGTGACGTCATAAAATTTTGAATAACTCCCACATTTTTGAACCGATTCTTCTAAAATTTGGTATGTAGGTGCACATAGACCACTTCTCTGACATATATTCCGGTTTTTTCGATAGACTCAAAATTTTGGATTTTATAATGATTTTCCCAAAAAAAATCAGTTTTTTGAAAAAATTTTAGGCCAAAATCCAAAATTTTCAAAAAACCGAGATAGCCATTTGATAGACAAAGTAAAATTACGTATAACCTTTTTTGTTACGTCTTGATTCCTTTAAAAATGAAGATGTTAGCGGCGTTTGAACTTTTGCCGTTTTTGAGGCGAAAATGGCGAACATGACGTCACTGAAACGTCAATTTCTCAAAAATTTTCCGACGGATTTCGCTCAAATTTTCAGGGAAGGTGTCAAATTGATGTAAGAAAAGGTACTGAAAGTTTGGCGGCGCTGCGCGCCGCCGTTTTTGAGATATCGCAAAAATTCGTGAGGGGGGGTAAAATGTACCCCCCCCAGCCCCGCGCGGGTTAAGTAAATCTTAAATACCTACCTGATTTGCAATGGTATGCCCATGGAAGTCAACATTCGAAGAGGGAGTTTTCTTTGCTCGTATGGAGACATTTTTTAGGATTTACAAGAGTGGAAAAGTTACCCCGGCCGCGCCGGGGTAGACTGAAAGTTACCCCGGCCACGGCCGGGAAGGCCGGGGCAGGTTCTCCACCCATGGTCCTGTTCGTTCGCACTCGCTCACGGTATCAGACTAGGCGGCCACTGATCACCAGAGGTGTGCGTTGTGCTTGCATGGCCGCCGGTCGGCTGAGGTCCTGATCGGTCAACCTCCACGGACGACGTGTAGCGCTTCAGCCGCCGCCGGCCGGCCGGGCCTGTATCGCTGCCGCACCTCGACACGACACCATGTTGTACCACGTGCTCTTCAGCGTCTCTCCCCCTCTCTGCCTCTCTCTCTCTCTCTCTCTCTCTCTCTCTCTCTCTCTCTCGCTCTCTCTCTCTCTCTCTCTCTCTCTCTCTCTCTCTCTCTCTCTCTCTCTCTCTCTCTCTGTCTCTCTCTCTGTCTCTCTCTCTCTCTCTCTCCCCCTCTCTTTCTCTTTCTCTCTCCACTCCTTCCTGCCTTCTTTTTACTCTTAGAAAGTCTCTCTTCCTTCCTCTTTCGTTCCTCACCGTATTTCTCACAGTCTGTTCACTCGGTCACTAACTTCCTTCACTCAGCAGCCCCCTACGCGGCTGTCTGCAGTCGCCTGCACTCATCACGTCACTGTCTGTGCCATAGGGCGCTCGCTTCGACCCCGACCTACCCCAGACCATACGGCTGGAGTTTGCCAAGAGCAACACCAAAGTGAGCAAGCCTAAGCAGCAGGTGTCGGCGGCCGCACCGCACCCAGCACTGATGCACCACGCGTTCACACCGGGACGTAAGTACTGAGCGCACCGACACCCGGGGACCGGGACCCCGGAGTGACAGACTTCAGACCCAGCACCAACGGACCAGGACCCAGGACTCCTGAAATCAAACACAGAGCTCCCGAGGCTGAGACCGAAATCAAAATCAACGGTCTAATTTCATATCAGTTTGAAAGCTCAAAGAAAGCTCCCTAAGCACACATTTTTTCGGAGCTTCATGCTTCATACACTTTTATTACCTTTTCTAAAAAAAAATACATTGACGATGCATATCTGTATTTTTATCATCTCATCTCTGACTGCATTTGACCCGCCCGGTGACCTGTGACCTGCTCAGTGACCTGTGGTTCGAAATATTACCGCCGCCTCTTGATCCCCAATGACATTGTGACCTGTCACCCGTAACGCTCTATGTGACATTTGACCCGCTCTGTGACCTGTGACCCGCCCTGTGACCTTGTGCCTGTGTCGGTCAGCAGATGTGGGCAACTTCTACGGTCCTGGCGCGGATATCTGGCAGGCCCACCCGGCCCTGGCGTACGGCGCAGACGTACCGACCACGCTGCAGCACGCGCCACTGCTGCACCCGGCGCTGCAGGCCACCCAGCTGCCGGTGAGAGGGGTACAGCGGTACACAGCGGTACACAGCGGTACACACAGCGGTACAGACACCCGGCGCTAGGCCACCCAGCTGCCGGTGAGAGGGGGGAACCGGAGGAGGTACAACGGTATACAGCGGTACGTACACCCGGCGCTGGAGGCCACCCAGCTGCCGGTGAGAGAGGGGTACCGGAGGGGGGGGGGGTACAGAGTTACACCCGCCCCGGTACCCCCGATACAGTGATATACACAATGCGCACCCACCCGCGGACCAAAGGAAAGTATGTACAGCGGCACACCACCGGCCAAAAACGTGTGAGCTGTACACACAGTCGACAGTACCGGGTACATGTACCCATTGACCCTCTCGCTACTCCCGGCTCCAAGTCGGCTCCTCCGTGCACCCACGTGCCGCGCTGCGCTCACCACTCATCCCCTTCTCGGCCGCCGACTGCAGAATGCACAATGCAGTGGATCATTTATTAGACCTCATTGGCCCAGACGCAGTCCAGTCGCCCGCCAGGGACCGCTCCGCATTGGACTGGAGCCGACTGCGGCCGCTCCCAGGGAATCTGAATTACAAGTTTGAAACTTATCGCGATTGCTAGTTGCCAATAACAGTTATGTTCTATAGGGGTCAAAGAATATCCGAATCCATGCTGTCGACACCACCAACGTTTTTGTTTGGCTCCGCACCATTATGTAAGCAGCTACTAAAGCGATCTCAAGCCACTCAATGACGGCAACAGTTACGAATTTTTCAAGTGCGTGCGTATGACTTTTGAGCTGTTGCCACTGGAGCTCAGTTGTTTGCTTCAAGTCTGTTAAGAAGAGGAAATTAAATTGTTGGTGGCCGGTTAGTAGCCGTTTTAATAGCTCAGAATGGACCTGGTTCACTTATGGCAGCTGACATTGTTTCTACATTCTGCTGACATTGTATCCCACATCGGCCGATCTGTCGGCGACTGGCACTGGGTGACCCGCGACCCGCTCAGCCGCGTCAGCTCTCTGCCTCTCTCTCTCTCTCTCTCCTCCCTCTCTCTCTCTCTCTCTCTCTCTCTCTCTCTCTCTCTCTCTCTCTCTCTCTCTCTCCTCTCTCTCCTCTCTCTCTCTCGCTCGCCGCCACCTCAGCGCTGGTGAGCCGTGCCCTCCGTTGAATCGACACCCGATATTCTGTGGCACGGGTGGCGGGTAGCTGGCGGTATGACCCGGCACGCACAGGGCGATCTCGTGCCGGGCCGGGCCGCCGCGGGGCGCCCGGCGTCCAGCGCTCAGTGGTGCTACACCGCCCGGCTCGGCTTACCAGTCAGCTATTTTGGACACGGGTGCTTAGTGTGTGGCACGACTGTGAATTAGGTTATGAGTGGTCGTCTTACCTCTCCAAGAGCTTGGCAGAGCAAGGAAATGTGGTCAGATGGTGATGACTTTAAAGGTAGTGTGCCAGCTTTCCTGGACCGTATGGAGTTAATGGCCCAGATAAGGAGAACCGGATTTTTAGAACTTATCCATACCTTCAAAACTCATGGAAACGTCTTAAATTCTTCAAATTTTGAGTACCCCAGTGCGAAATTCGCCCCGACGGGTTGTCGGTCGTACCCCAACCACATTTCACACCACTATGAACAATAAATGCACACACTGAAATCGCTATTACCGATATGCTCATCCAATCAAGTTTCGATAAACCCGTTCATCATCATCTCCTGCAGTTTCGAACACGCCTGTTAGGTGGTGCGGTAGACCGCGCCCAAAGCCAGGGCCCCGGTAACGTGAGGCAGCCGAGTCGGGGCAGCGTGCGGTGACCCAAGCCGGGGCCGCGCGTCCTCCCGGTGTCATGTGATAGCCCGGGGCTGCCCGCGGGGATGCGGTAGACCGCGCCCAAAGCTGCGGCCCCGGCTTGGGTCAGCGCACGCCGCCCCGACTCGGCTACCTCACGTTACCGGGGCCCTGGCTTTGGGCGCGGCTTCTGCTCATACTTTGTGGTGCGGTGGTGGTGCGTCGGGCCGCGCGCTCTGACTTCGGCCAAGAAAAATGCGTCAGCTGATCATTGTCATTTCTGCCACTTGCGTGTGGTGAAATGGGGTCATAACTTAAGATAGGTACGGCTTTTTCATATCAATTATTTTACATAAAATCATATTTCAAACCATAAATAATGTTCGACAGCCAAATAAAAGAAACAATACCAATACAGGCTTACAGTTTAAGGCTCGACATTGTGTTGTCTACGATTAGACAGCTGATAACTCATTCCCGTACCTACGTCGTAACTGTATAATGACCTTTGCTTATTGTCACATGTGCGCCGCATTCGCGATTGTTGCCGACGCCTGTTTACAGGTGAGCCCACTACAGTTGTTATACATATCGAAAAACCGATAAACTTTTAGGCGAAAAAGGCACTATTCCAGGCCAATTTTTTATTTTTTTTTTTGCGATATTAGGTAAAAACAGAAGCTTCTTATCTTAGGAAAAATAAAATGGGAAATCTTTCAAAGGTGGCACACTACCTTTAACGGTGACTACGACGAAGGTAGCCAGTCTCCCCTAATCTTAGGTGAAATGCGACAATATCGCTTGTTGATTCCCCATCCTTGTTTAGCAACGTATCTTAAGTCGGCAAAGAAAGCAGCCCGCGTATAACAATAACACCTGACCCATCGCTTACATGTCCTCCCCTTCGTGGGGCTGGGAGTTCGGACACTGCCGTATCCCCTGTGTGGGGCTGCGATTTCTGACTGTTGTGCCCTCACTGTGACTGTGATTTCTGGCTCTGCCCACCGTGCGGCTGTGATTTCTGCCCCCGCGCCGCCGGCGGCCTTGTGTGGCTTCCGTCCGCGTATCATTGATCGGTGCGCGCGTGTGCGTGACGGTGACGGGGTCCGCTGGCGGCCGCGCTGAATAGTTAATACGGCTTCCTCCGGTCAGGTACCGACCCCGGTCCGCAACGGTCAGTGAGAAGTCTGGGGTCTAACACCAGTGAGGAGCCCTGGGTCCATCAGCGGCCTCTGGGTCTCATTTGGTGTGCGCAACTCGGGTAGATACCAAATTAATCTAATTTGTGCTTGGTTTTCTGTTACATCGTTTGTGGTTAACTAATGAACACGGTAATTTACTCTAACGCGGATGGCTTAGTTGGATTGTTGATTAGCCAGTGGGCTTAGGAGAAGACGTGTTCTGGACCTATTAAGGGATTTAGCGAGGCTCGTAGAGCAAATGATGTGGTTTCTGCGCTCCCTGGGGGCGGTATGAGCATAATTCGCCCCGGGAGGAGGCAGTTTCTCTCCCTTAAACTTTGAGATGCAGTAAGCAACATGAAGCCTAAAGGAATGATAGCATAGCAGATGACCGTTTTACGATACAAACTTGGTCTTCCTACTTCCTAGGTCATTGCTTTCAATCGAGTAGTAAAATTCTAGCATAGGTTTCGCCCCTTGAGCTCGGAAATGAACATTTTAATTGATTCATTCTGGCCTCGAAGCCAGGGATCCGGTATACATTCACATAAAGCAAAAATAACTTGATTAAATTTGATTTTGTACCATAATTATTAGTAAGGTATAATGGCTTTGGTTAAGGCGACAGATACCTACCTTATGGGCGACTTATAAAGAAACAAAGGTCACAATAATTGTGTGGTAGAGTACGAGTCGGTCATTGCGGTCGCTCGACCGTGGGTCGGTGAATGCTGTCGCCGGTCGGTCGGTTGGTCAGTTCGCTCTCCCGGTCAGTTCACTCTTTGGTGGCCGGTCAGCTCGCTCGCCCGGTCAGTACGAGTACGGTTAGTTTGGTCTCCCATCGGTCGGTCAGCGCGGTCAGTTTGCCCGCTGCTGGCCGGTCAGTGTGGTCGGTACTCGTGGTCAGTCCTCACCCCACGGGTCGGTCAGTATGGTCAGCACAGTCAGTTTGCCAGTTGGTGGCCGGTCAGTTTGCCCGCTGCTGGCCGGTCAGTTTGCCCGCTGCTGGCCGGTCAGTTTGCTCTGGTTTGTGACCGGTCAGTTTGCTCGCTGGTGGCCGGTCAGTTTGCTCTCTGGTGGCCGGTCAGTGCGGGGGCGGTGCACAGTGGGCTGGTGGCCGGTCAGTGCGGGGGCGGTGCACAGTGGACCGGTCGATCGATCGCAGCACACTAATGAGCGGCTCCCCTGGCTGGAGTGGGGCTCCGATCGACCGGCGGTGTCCATCAGACCGACGGCGCTGGACGCCTCACCGGGGTGGGTCAGATAGACAACACTGTCCTCACTGAGAGTCACTGTCCTCACCTCGGGGGGGGGGGGTCAGACCACACTGTCCTCACCGGTGCGGGTCAGACCACACTGTCCTCACCGGGACGGGTCAGACGGATGGCACTGACCACCTCACTGGACTAGTCGAGTGATTGGGTGACGGAGTCGGAACTGGGAGCTGGCACCTTTGTGGGAGACACACGATAGAGCCAGACTCAGTACGGTCAGTTCAGCTGACTTACTAGAGACGGGCGGTGACCAAGGACTCGATCGCGTTGAGACGATGGCTTAACATGTTGACTGATAGCAGGGTGAACTTCTGCTGATTGACCAACACAGATCTGGCTGGGACATTGAGTGGCATAGGACCCGCACTAACCGCTCTCCTGGCTGATGATTCCCCTCCCAGCCCACCTATCTCCCCTTCCTCTCTGCCGTGCACCGCTGTCACCATTTCCGGCTCTGTTTGCAATAACACGCAATCTGCACAAAGGTCGGCACAGATGTGACACGCGTACTGCGGGGGCTGGGGCTGGGGGGGGGGGGGCTCCGGGTATGCATGCACCTGTGTGCAATATGCGAGACGGGGTAGGGGCGCGATCGGTCTGACTTGTGGGGATTGTGGTATGCTCTGTCGGTCTGGTATTGTAATGTGGGAGGTGCCACATTGTTCGGTACGACAATGGATATGCTACCATGGGTGCGATGTGGCAAAGGGTTCCCCAGAATTGGACAGTGGAAAACCCGCGGTTGTCAAAATGCCGCTTGTGCTGTAGGCCGTGTCACTGCCAACCGTGCAATTGAAGTGTTCCGCCATGTAGGCCTGCCTTTTGTGTGAGTCAGTTTCTGTTCCATTTGGTGACCCGTGTATTGTATATGATGCTTTATATGCCTGAGCGGTTACTCGCTTTACATGCTCATGCTGTTCGGTGTATGCGGTCTGTCTGAACTGACGTGTCCTGTCTACTCTGCTGACGCATACTGTCTGGTCTGCCCTGTACCGGCCGGCCTGTTCTGTGTGTTTCTGTATGCTCTCTGTTCTGTGTGGTCTGTCCATTGACCTCTATTAGTACCTAGACGGCCCACTCGCGCGGCGCCACCAGCGCCGAGTCGTTCCCGCATGGAGGCTCACTAGCGCCACCTGGAAGTGGTCAGAAGTTCCCGACCGCCACAGTCGGCAATGATGGGTGGCACTTTTCTAAATGCGATTTAAGCGGGAAATATCGTGTTCGTGGTACATTTAACACTTTTCTTAAAAACGAAATCATGCTTTTCTCATATGACATCAGGCTCTTTGTTTTCAGCACGACGGTTACAATGGTGATAAGGCGCACCGGAGCAACACCGGAGGGGAGGCGGAATCTGCCTTCCCACCTACTTGACTTCCGCGAATATCTTGAAAACGGCGGCATGCAACCCATGGCTAACCTGGCATGCATGTGCACAATTAAATAGCACGTCTTGTGTGCAGCTTTTGACCCCCTAGCCCAAAAGGTCAAGTCCCGAGGTGAGGTCAAAGTCCGAAACATGCGCAGTGCGCACCTTCACAACTCAAGGACCTTTTCATTTTTTTTGGGTCAGGTCAAAGGTCAGGTCACCAGAGGTCACCAAAAGTAAAATGTTGCTTATTTCAACATTTTGGCAACTGCCAACGTCTAACTCGGGACGGGAACCGATAGAGCTACAGCGCCGCGAAAAAGCGCATTGGATAGCTCTTTTAACGCTCTTTCGCCAACATATCCTCAGAGTTGACCTCAGGTCATCACCTTTTGAGATATCTGCGGAAAACCGCAGAGAGGTGTTCAAACACCCCCCCCCCCGACCCAGCGCGGGTTAACACGCCCAGTGGAAGGGGGGGGGGCGGGGAGTCGCCCCCTAAGATCTCAGCTCCCACTGGAGCTAGAAAGACGAAATTTGGATGGTAGGTGGGGGCCCTAGGGAACTCTGTTGTATGTGAATTTCATGACCCTAGGTCAATATCTTCAAGGTAAAATGAGGTCAATTAAGGTCAAATATGAGCGACTTTTTTGCGTTTACACGCCGATAACTCAAAAAGTTACCGGCCGGTTTTCTTTGTTCTTTCACTATACCAAAGAACATAAATTTGTGAGAATGTATGATGAATTTTCTAGTAAATCCAACAATAAAAATGGCAATTAGAAGCCTGCTAAGGGTAAGATGTCGCTGGCTGAAGCGGGATCGGCCGACGCGGGAAACACAGCAATCACAATTTTGTGTTTACACTCTCATAACTGAAATTTTTACCGGCCGATTTTTTAAATTCTTTGACCATAAGATTGCCTGTACATTTCTTAGTCTTCACACAAAATTTGACACGAATCGAATATAATCAGCGGTAAGGAGCGCGATGTAAAGACGGAACCGTCCTGCCCCGGCACAGTCTACAATTCAGGCGGCGCGTAACGGCTGACGCCGGCCGACGCGCCGCCGCGCCGCCGCGGCGGCAGGATGTTTGACTTTACACCGCTATTGCTAGAAAATTTGTGAGCCAATTTTCTTATTTCTTGCACGAGAAGATCCGCAATTCAATTTTGGCCAGGTAGCCAAAATTTCACATTAATGTTATGTTTACGGCGCGAGTTATTGGCGAAAAACAGGAGGGGTGGGCGAAATCCCCCCTCCCCCTCCCACTGCGCGTGTTAAAGAATCTCTGACCACTTGCGGCGCTGCCGTTTTGGGAAAGGATAAATGTAGTGAGTGGGCCGTCTAGGTATAATAGAGGTCAATGGGTCTGTCAGTTCTGTATAGTCTGACTCCTGCTGTATCTGTTCTGTCCATTTCAGAGTCAGCTGCAGCTCTCCGGTCTGAGCGCTATCGGCTCTCTGTCGCTGCTGTGTGATATGCCTGTTCTGTGCTAACCGGCGTTGTATGTTCTGTATGTTTCAGAGTCAGCTGCAACTCTCGGGTCTGAGCGCCATCGGCTCCCTGCCGCTGCTCTCGGCCGCCGGTCTGGGTCCGTCTGCGGCCCCCCTGTCCGGTAACACGCCGTGCTCCACGCTGTTCGTGGCCAACCTGGGTCAGACCGTCACCGAACAGGTGCTCAAGGAGGTGTTCAGCACGTGAGTCCGATCCGCCGTCCGACCTTCCACCTCAGCTCCTATTGTGGGCGACAGTGGCGCCACCTACCGGGTCCATTGTTTGGTATGGCTCGTATGGTTCTTTTCTAGAATATCATAGCGAGATTCGAAAAAGTTACCCTCATGCTCTGGCCCATGAGCTCTGATAAGAGTAAGCGTCCTCTTCGTCTGGACTTTGCTTTGTCTCGCTCATATTTGATCCAAGTCATGTGCGCGTGCTTTTCCCAAGCGCAAACGCGCTGCTGCCAAACAAATATTCGTGAATCGTGGACCTTAACGGCATGAAAAATGATGTGCCCTCGAATTTCGTAGCTGTTGCTAATTGGTATCTTGAGATCAGCCGTTTGCCCGATGGGCTCCTCAGTCCTTAGTCTCTGAAGCGTCAGTTTACCAGTCTATTAGTAAGGTAATCTTGCTGCCATTTACCTTCCTCCATCCTCTCTAACGCACCACGCCGCTTAATGACAACCGACACAGGCGGCCTCTGACCTCTCCTCATTCCGCAGTGTGGCCGGGTTCACTCGGCTGCGGATGCTCACCAAGGGCGGCTCGCCAGTGTCGTTTGTCGAGTACCAGGACACCACCCAGGCAGCTCTGGCTATGGCGCGTCTCCAGGGCATCGTGCTCTGCCCGGAGCGGGGCGGCATACGCATCGAGTACGCCAAGACGAAAATGGTGGACAATGGTGAGTAGTGTTCGGCTCGAGAAAGGAAGGTGGATGGTTGTGAAGTTTGTTTGTTTGTTTTTTGTTTGTTTTGCTGGGTCAGGCCCTTTCTGTCTGACAAGACCATTTCAGAGCCGAAAGGATTATAGGAACTAGGGGAGACGTTGGTCAGGGCAGGCACCCTAGAGAGTCACCGGGGCTGAGCCCGTCCAGATGGGCAGGCCGCCCAGCCCCCCAAGTACTCTCTTCACCCGGCTACGGGTGTATGTATGTATGTATGTATGTATTCATCTAAAATCCGTCCACATGATGGCTTTTCGGGATTTGCGTCAATACAAGATAGCACACTCATAAAACGACAGAATAAAACGTGACATTAGAGCAGACACTCGCCATATTCATAAAATACATAAAAAGGTGAAGGTTTAAAATGTGAGGCTAAAAGCGAAGACTTCGCACATTGTGTTGCATGAAAATTAAACACAAAATGAATGCACTGAGTGACGAATAGTAGCGAGAGATCTATCGTACTTTCTATTGAATAGCGCGTTTGAACTCTCGGGCAGATCTGATGTTGGTGACAGTTGGTGACAACATGTTCCACGTTGCCGCGGCACGATAACGAAATCCGCGCTGGGTGCCGACCAGCCAGCACCGCGGCAGCTCAAGGCGGCCCGCCTCGGTGGAACGGGTGGAGCGGTGGGAGACAGCCGATCGGGCCACGAACATAGATCGGACTGCTGGTGGTCCGAGCTCCTGGGTCAGGAGCTTGTGAAGTTTGATGGCGTCCTTCATCTCGACCAACCGCTCCACCCGCTCCCATCCCAGAGCCCGGAGCGTCGGGCCAATCCTGTCCGTCCGCCGTGCCCCCGTTACCGGTGCGGTGCCGCTCCAAGGGAGCAGCCCGAATGAGATAAAGTTGCCTGTCCAGCCCGGACCGAGGGTTGCGGCGTGGAGGAGAAGGATTTGAACATCCTGAGGATGGAAACGACGGAAGGGCAATTGTTAAGTTGCACCGGGAACTGATAGGGGTCCCTGGAATTTACTCGACTTAAACACACGTAGCATGTTTACGAAGCAAAAGCCGAAAACGTAACGGGTTTCATGTCTGTAACGCTAGCAAGACCATTTATAGGACATTTTATGCTATATTTCTCGATTCCAAGTTTTATTTGAGTCTAACCTGGCTTGTTTTTTTCAGGTAACCAGGACTGAGCCTGAAGTCCACCCACAGCGACCGCTGTCGGTCAGCTCGCAGCTGCTACACGCTTCTGTCGCTGGGCGGCGCTGCGGTCGGCCGCTGCTGCTGAGCGCCACCTATGGGAGTGGTGAGGTGCCGGACCGCCCCCGCCTGCCCCGGCCGGTGAGGCAGCGCTACTGCCCCCAGGACCCGCTCGCCCGGGACCCTGCCGCCGTATCAGGTGACCCGGGCCCGTCCAGAGCTCTCCGGGCTCGGAAACTACTCACAGCATATCAACGCCAGCCTTTATCACTAGACCAGTGTCATTGTGTGTTTTCTAATGCGGTGTCTCCTCGCGAGTTTGGACGCGTCAGCTCACAGTTTGGTCAGGTGACACTATCGGCATTCTACGTTAGTGCTTTGCATTTTGCAATAGCAGTGAACAATGCCCCGATCGTCGAGCTAAAATGCTGAAACGCAGCGTTGCGGTACGCTGATTTCCATCGGATTCATGACGATTTAACTGCATCCATTCCGTATTGCTGTAAAAAGTAATGTGCTTGTGTTGATTAACCAAAGATAAGGCAGGCGTGAGCCTTGCTGTTTTATTTACCAGTACGTGCGTGGGTAGCTGTCATGCCCTAACCTATGTTCCGTGTGTGAAGCGGCAATCAGTCAGATCGGCAGCCTGAGTTTGTTGTTCGGGCGCGTTCCTATCCATAGTCCATACATGTAAGAGCCTTAGCGCGGGTCGGTCCGCGCGGGCTCAGCCGGTGTGGGCCGAGGGAGGGCTGGGTCGTGCCCGCCCGCCCCGCGGTCCGCTGGCTCTGACTGATGTGGGACGCTCCGCGGCGCTCCGTCGGCGCTGTCCCAGCAGTCAGCGGCTCGGCGGCTGCCGTCTGAATCCGTCCACTGTAGCTGTAGTATGTGACCGCGCGCTGCCGAGTATGCCCGATCTGCGCCTGTAGCGGCGGGCCGGCGGCGTCACCGACCGGGCTCGTGTATCAAACTGCGGTCCGTGCAGACCCACCCAGCCCGGCCCGGCGCTTTGGAGACTGGCGATCCGGCGGCGAGCGGGGCTGCCTCCCTGTCGAGGGCGCGGCGGTCGGCTCGTCCAGCTCTGCCCGTGGACTGACCGCCCTGTCCAGACCGCTCGGTCGGTCCCAGTCCCAACTGCGACCCTGCATTGCCTTATACCGGGACGTCGCCGTGCTACCGGCAGCTGAGACTCGTGTGTCCGTGTCCAGTGTTTGTATTTACCACGGCGGCGGCTCGCGCGGTGCTCGTACAGCCTCCGCGTGCGGTGTCCGCTCCGTGGAGCCGAGCCTTTGCGTGCGAGGTGTGGGCGCGATCCCTCCGTACCCTGAAGGAACTCAACATATCAGCGTTCCATCCGAGGCAGCCCGCGGCCAGGCGCGCTGCCCTAGTGAGCAGACTTTGTACTGTTTGTGTGCATTTAGAATCTCACGTGAACATAGCTCTGTAGATCCTGTAGAGGCAGTTATTGCTAGCTTTCAAAGTGACAGGTGTATGAGCAATACAAGGCTAGCTAGGGAAACTAAAGCTGTAGCGAGATGTGCGATCAGCAGCATCGCGGCTTTTCATAGACCTGCTCACATATTAACCCTAAACGAGGCCTTCGCTTGGGAAATGGATGCATATCAACCTGTGGGCCTGTTGGTCGGCGTGATAGGCGTTGTTTTCGTGTCTGTGTGCGAGTGTTTGTGTGTCGCAGTGTGAGTGTTTTCGGTGCATGCCGGGGCGCTGTGTCGCCTCTCACGGCCGGACTGGACCTGTGCTGGTCGGCACTCTCCGCTACCGACGTCCTCCGCGAACGGTGTCTCTTGTATGGACAATCCTCGCTCTATCATAGCGTCTCGAGGGCGGGTGCTGGCGACAGCAGTGGTACTCCTCTCCTCTTCTGTGCTCTTGGCTACTGACAAAGAGGCGTGCTCCGCTTCGTTCAACGCTCTCGGACGAGCTGTCTGCGAATGCTGCTTTTAGTGAACCGAGTTGGCGAGTCTGTGTGCGCTCCTCTGAGGCGCTGATTAATTAAAAGGCTATCCCATCGATTTCAATGCTGACAATGTTCCGGTGGGACTCTCCCCACTTTATTTTAGGATATAGTGGTAGCTCTGATATTAGGTCTCGCTACTGCGTGCTCCGAGAAGCCTGTTGCGTCAACTGACGCTGACGCGGCTCTCTCGACACCCAAGAGGCGCCCCTCTGTGGGAGATCCGCCTGACCCCTCGTGACCCGCCTGACCCGACCTGACCGGGCCTACCGACCTCGCGCCTCGGGAGCCAGAGCTGCGGCCCTCGACACGCGAACGCTCCTGGTCAGTTGCCTATTATAAGCGTAGGACGATGTATGAAATTATCATTATTTGCGACTATGTAATTATGTATGCTTAGCCTGTGTTGTCTGTTGCTACGATGACGTAGCTACATTGTGATTTAGTGTTTAGATTTATGCGTGAGTCACAAGTGTCTCTCGGATGTGTTTTGTTCCGTTGCAATGACGTGTACCTAGGCTAGTCAGCTGCGCTGCTGTGTGCGGTGATCTGACTTGGCTCCTGTATCGATAGAATTCGGCATAGGGTCCAAGAGGGTGCGAGTGCTGGCTGAATAAATATTGTTTGCCCAAAGTTTTCTCTTCTGGGGGCTGGGGCTTTAGTAACCGTTTAAACGAACCACGGTGATACGATTAGCGGTGACGATACCAGGCTCTCGCATTCAAACCTTTATTGCTTACGTTTACGTTTGAACGTGCCTTCATTAATCATTTGATCACACGCAGAAGAAACGTTAATTTCTTAATTTGTTTTTTTTTTTCATTTTCGGCCACGCATTTATCCGCCTTCGCATTGGCTGACGTGAAGTTCTCAAAAGTCACACAATACACACCATGGGAGTGGAGGGACCACGCCCCCCTGACCGCCCCTCCCCCATCCCCGCGATTCCCACGCTCATGACCCGCGTCGAGTCTAATGTCCCGCTCAAATTTGAAGGCGCCAAATGGAGGTGCGCCGGCTCGAGTTCTGGCGCGCCATCATCGCCGAGTGCATGTCTGCACGGCCGATGTTTTGAATCTCGATCAGACTGCCCGGCAACTTGAAATATGTACCCCCCCCCCCCCCCCCCACTCCCACATGTCCCGGACAAATTGTGATAAACAGCCGGCGTTTCGTGGGACCACTGTTAGTTCCGACTCTGGCCGCCGCGCCGGTGGTGGCGCTAGCTGTCGGTCCGTTCGGGGGGGGGGGACTCGTGGGAGAGCGCGCGGTAGTCGGTCGCGCGTGAGCGGAGAGGGTGGGTGTCTTACGGGGGCGCCGACGTAGATCGGTTGGAACGGCGTCGTTTGTGTGAACTTTGCACGATTTGGTCTTCGCAGCAGCGCATTCAGTGCAGAAAGAAGCCAGCTCCAAGTCACTGTTCCGTGTGATGCTCGCGGTAGGCGGAGCTATTCATCGTCTTTGAATCCTGCGGACTGCGCCGGGTGTATCTCGTCTCCTAGTCTGTCAAAGTCGCCACCATGGCCATCACGTCGCTGTCAGCGGAGACGCTGGACAGCCACATCCTGACGCTGATAGACAAGCTGGACCACGTGCAGGGCGAGCTGAGCCCGCCGCCGGCGCGGCTGCCCATGCACGTGGAGGTGCGCCGGCTCGAGTTCTGGCGCGCCATCATCGCCGAGTGCATGGCCACGTTCTTCTTCGTGTTCCTGATCTGCGCGGCCAACGTGCCGTGGAGCACGCACACGGTCTGGGCGGCGCAGAGTCTGTTCGCCGGCGCGTTCACGGCCGGTCTGGCGGCCGCAGCGCTTACCCAGTGTTTCTGGCGCGTCTCCGGCGCGCACATGAACCCGGCCGTGACACTGGCGCACGCCGCCACGCGCAAAGTGTCGCCGCTCAGATGTCTGCTCTACATCACTGCCCAGTGCGGCGGCGCCATCGCCGGAGCTGCGCTCCTCTACGGGTAAGTTACAGTTTTACGGGGATATTTGCATTGGGCTCGGGTGGGGAGTATTCGGCAAACGATTCAGATTGTCTACTGTGTCCATTATATTGGCTGTCCCGTCAGTCTCTCCGTCACTCGCGAAACGCCTCGACGTATCTCTGGACGTTAGGGCGACCCGTTACCCCACCTGGCCAGATGTCCGTGAAGTTAGCGTCAGCAACAGCAACGAATACAGCGTCGGATTCAGAATCGCTTCAAAAACTGCCATCAGGTCAATTGGGGGACGGGGAACACGAATATGACATTTATTTTGCCCTAGCTCCCTTCCTTCATCCCTTAATCGTCCCTTAAAGGACGGGGCGCGTCAAAAGTGCCCCAAGGCTTCGTCTGATCGCCAAAATAATGGTCGCAATCGATTCCTCGGGTCAATATCTAACCTCAGTCGAAGGTTCCAGACCTGTGGCCCCTATCCCTCATCCCTTAATCGTCCCTTAAAGGACGGGGCGCGTCAAAAGTGCCCCAAGGCTTCGTCTGATCGCCAAAATAATGGTCGCAATCGATTCCTCGGGTCAATATCTAGCCTCAGTCGAAGGTTCCAGACCTGTGGCTCCTATCCCTCATCCCTTAATCGTCCCTTAAAGGACGGGGCGCGTCAAAAGTGCCCCAAGGCTTCGTCTGATCGCCAAAATAAGGGTCGCAATCGATTCCTCGGGTCAATATCTAACCTCAGTCGAAAGTTCCAGACCTGTGGCTCCTATCCCTCATCCCTTAATCGTCCCTTAAAGGACGGGGCGCGTCAAAAGTGCCCCAAGGCTTCGTCTGATCGCCAAAATAATGGTCGCAATCGATTCCTCGGGTCAATATCTAACCTCAGTCGAAGGTTCCAGACCTGTGGCTCCTATCCCTCATCCCTTAATCGTCCTTTAAAGGACGGGGCGCGTCAAAAGTGCCCCAAGGCTTCGTCTGATCGCCAAAATAATGGTCGCAATCGATTACTCGGGTCAATATCTAACCTCAGTCGTAGGTTCCAGACCTGTGGCTCCTATCCCTCATCCCTTAATCGTCCCTTAAAGGACGGGGCGCGTCAAAAGTGCCCCAAGGCTTCGTCTGATCGCCAAAATAATGGTCGCAATCGATTCCTCGGGTCAATATCTAACCTCAGTCGAAGGTTCCAGACCTGTGGCTCCTATCCCTCATCCCTTAATCGTCCCTTAAAGGACGGGGCGCGTCAAAAGTGCCCCAAGGCTTCGTCTGATCGCCAAAATAATGGTCGCAATCGATTCCTCGGGTCAATATCTAACCTCAGTCAAAGGTTCCAGACCTGTGGCTCCTATCCCTCATCCCTTAATCGTCCCTTAAAGGACGGGGCGCGTCAAAAGTGCCCCAAGGCTTCGTCTGATCGCCAAAATAATGGTCGCAATCGATTCCTCGGGTCAATATCTAACCTCAGTCGAAGGTTCCAGACCTGTGGCTCCTATCCCTCATCCCTTAATCGTCCCTTAAAGGACGGGGCGCGTCAAAAGTGCCCCAAGGCTTCGTCTGATCGCCAAAATAATGGTCGCAATCGATTCCTCGGGTCAATATCTAACCTCAGTCGAAGGTTCCAGACCTGTGGCTCCTATCCCTCATCCCTTAATCGTCCCTTAAAGGACGGGGCGCGTCAAAAGTGCCCCAAGGCTTCGTCTGATCGCCAAAATAATGGTCGCAATCGATTCCTCGGGTCAATATCTAACCTCAGTCGAAGGTTCCAGACCTGTGGCTCCTATCCCTCATCCCTTAATCGTCCTTTAAAGGACGGGGCGCGTCAAAAGTGCCCCAAGGCTTCGTCTGATCGCCAAAATAATGGTCGCAATCGATTACTCGGGTCAATATCTAACCTCAGTCGTAGGTTCCAGACCTGTGGCTCCTATCCCTCATCCCTTAATCGTCCCTTAAAGGACGGGGCGCGTCAAAAGTGCCCCAAGGCTTCGTCTGATCGCCAAAATAATGGTCGCAATCGATTCATCGGGTCAATATCTAACCTCAGTCGAAGGTTCCAGACCTGTGGCTCCTATCCCTCATCCCTTAATCGTCCCTTAACCCGCGCGGGGCTGGGGTCTCCAGCCGAACGCGCGGGGCTGGGGGGGGGGGTAAATTTTACCCCCCCTGTTATCTCCCGAACTAACGGTCCGATTTGGAAAATTCAAACGCCAATCGAAAGCTCTCATCACGAACTACTAAAAACATGTACTTAATTTAAGGTTTGAGGTCAAGGTCAAGGTCAGGTCAAGGGTACAAATTGCAAGATTCTACAGTATCGGCCTTCCACCGTAGTTGCCAAAGAATGGAGTCATGGACTGAGACTGATCGCCCAAAACGTGTTCTTAGGCTACCAAGACAATATTCGTTGCATACAATATCATTCAGAGGTCAAGGTCAAGGTCAGGTCAGGTCAGGTCAGGTCACCAAGAAACAAAATATCGAAAAGGGCATGTGCGACACATGTTTTATGGGTCATTTTACTCATAGAATTCAATAGGCACACTCAATAAGTGATATGGACCACCTCTGGATGAATTTCAGGTCGAGGTCAGGTCAAGGTCAGGTCAAGTGAGGTCAAATTTTGAAGTTGGTTGTTAAGGCCTAAAAAGGTGTCTATCTGATGCAGTTTCTCACGGCGAATCGAATGGTGCTATTTGTGTTTCCGCACGAGGTCTAGAACTTCCAAAAAAGTCATTTTTCAAAAAATTTGTGTGTCGTGACGTCATAAAATTTTGAATAACTCCTACATTTTTGAACCGATTCTTCTAAAATTTGGTATGTAGGTGCACATAGACAACTTCTCTGACATATATTCCGGTTTTTTCGATAGACTCAAAATTTTGGATTTTATAATGATTTTCCCAAAAAAGTCAGTTTTTTGAAAAAATTTAGGCCAAAATCCAAAATTTTCAAAAAACCGAGATAGCCATTTGATAGACAAAGTAAAATTACGTATAACCTTTTTTGTTACGTCTTGATTCCTTTAAAAATGAAGATGTTAGCGGCGTTTGAACTTTTGCCGTTTTTGAGGCGAAAATGACGAACATGACGTCACTAAAACGTCAATTTCTCAAAAATTTTCCGACGGATTTCGCTCAAATTTTCAGGGAACGTGTCAAATTGATGTAAGAAAAGGTACTGAAAGTTTGGCGGCGCTGCGCGCCGCCGTTTTTGAGATATCGCAAAAATTCGCGAGGGGGGGGTAAAATTTACCCCCCCCCCAGCCCCGCGCGGGTTAAAGGACGGGGCGCGTCAAAAGTGCCCCAAGGCTTCGTCTGATCGCCAAAATAATGGTCGCAATCGATTCCTCGGGTCAATATCTAACCTCAGTCAAAGGTTCCAGACCTGTGGCTCCTATCCCTCATCCCTTAATCGTCCCTTAAAGGACGGGGCGCGTCAAAAGTGCCCCAAGGCTTCGTCTGATCGCCAAAATAATGGTCGCAATCGATTCCTCGGGTCAATATCTAACCTCAGTCGAAGGTTCCAGACCTGTGGCTCCTATCCCTCATCCCTTAATCGTCCCTTAAAGGACGGGGCGCGTGAAAAGTGCCCCAAGGCTTCGTCTGATCGCCAAAATAATGGTCGCAATCGATTCCTCGGGTCAATATCTAACCTCAGTCGAAGGTTCCAGACCTGTGGCTCCTATCCCTCATCCCTTAATCGTCCCTTAAAGGACGGGGCGCGTCAAAAGTGCCCCAAGGCTTCGTCTGATCGCCAAAATAATGGTCGCAATCGATTCCTCGGGTCAATATCTAACCTCAGTCGAAGGTTCCAGACCTGTGGCTCAATCCCTCATCCCTTAATCGTCCCTTAAAGGACGGGGCGCGTCAAAAGTGCCCCAAGGCTTCGTCTGATCGCCAAAATAATGGTCGCAATCGATTCCTCGGGTCAATATCTAACCTCAGTCGAAGGTTCCAGACCTGTGGCCCCTATCCCTCATCCCTTAATCGTCCCTTAAAGGACGGGGCGCGTCAAAAGTGCCCCAAGGCTTCGTCTGATCGCCAAAATAATGGTCGCAATCGATTCCTCGGGTCAATATCTAGCCTCAGTCGAAGGTTCCAGACCTGTGGCTCCTATCCCTCATCCCTTAATCGTCCCTTAAAGGACGGGGCGCGTGAAAAGTGCCCCAAGGCTTCGTCTGATCGCCAAAATAATGGTCGCAATCGATTCCTCGGGTCAATATCTAACCTCAGTCGAAGGTTCCAGACCTGTGGCTCCTATCCCTCATCCCTTAATCGTCCCTTAAAGGACGGGGCGCGTCAAAAGTGCCCCAAGGCTTCGTCTGATCGCCAAAATAATGGTCGCAATCGATTCCTCGGGTCAATATCTAACCTCAGTCGAAGGTTCCAGACCTGTGGCTCAATCCCTCATCCCTTAATCGTCCCTTAAAGGACGGGGCGCGTCAAAAGTGCCCCAAGGCTTCGTCTGATCGCCAAAATAATGGTCGCAATCGATTCCTCGGGTCAATATCTAACCTCAGTCGAAGGTTCCAGACCTGTGGCCCCTATCCCTCATCCCTTAATCGTCCCTTAAAGGACGGGGCGCGTCAAAAGTGCCCCAAGGCTTCGTCTGATCGCCAAAATAATGGTCGCAATCGATTCCTCGGGTCAATATCTAGCCTCAGTCGAAGGTTCCAGACCTGTGGCTCCTATCCCTCATCCCTTAATCGTCCCTTAAAGGACGGGGCGCGTCAAAAGTGCCCCAAGGCTTCGTCTGATCGCCAAAATAAGGGTCGCAATCGATTCCTCGGGTCAATATCTAACCTCAGTCGAAAGTTCCAGACCTGTGGCTCCTATCCCTCATCCCTTAATCGTCCCTTAAAGGACGGGGCGCGTCAAAAGTGCCCCAAGGCTTCGTCTGATCGCCAAAATAATGGTCGCAATCGATTCCTCGGGTCAATATCTAACCTCAGTCGAAGGTTCCAGACCTGTGGCTCCTATCCCTCATCCCTTAATCGTCCTTTAAAGGACGGGGCGCGTCAAAAGTGCCCCAAGGCTTCGTCTGATCGCCAAAATAATGGTCGCAATCGATTACTCGGGTCAATATCTAACCTCAGTCGTAGGTTCCAGACCTGTGGCTCCTATCCCTCATCCCTTAATCGTCCCTTAAAGGACGGGGCGCGTCAAAAGTGCCCCAAGGCTTCGTCTGATCGCCAAAATAATGGTCGCAATCGATTCATCGGGTCAATATCTAACCTCAGTCGAAGGTTCCAGACCTGTGGCTCCTATCCCTCATCCCTTAATCGTCCCTTAAAGGACGGGGCGCGTCAAAAGTGCCCCAAGGCTTCGTCTGATCGCCAAAATAATGGTCGCAATCGATTCCTCGGGTCAATATCTAACCTCAGTCAAAGGTTCCAGACCTGTGGCTCCTATCCCTCATCCCTTAATCGTCCCTTAAAGGACGGGGCGCGTCAAAAGTGCCCCAAGGCTTCGTCTGATCGCCAAAATAATGGTCGCAATCGATTCCTCGGGTCAATATCTAACCTCAGTCGAAGGTTCCAGACCTGTGGCTCCTATCCCTCATCCCTTAATCGTCCCTTAAAGGACGGGGCGCGTCAAAAGTGCCCCAAGGCTTCGTCTGATCGCCAAAATAATGGTCGCAATCGATTCCTCGGGTCAATATCTAACCTCAGTCGAAGGTTCCAGACCTGTGGCTCCTATCCATCATCCCTTAATCGTCCCTTAAAGGACGGGGCGCGTCAAAAGTGCCCCAAGGCTTCGTCTGATCGCCAAAATAATGGTCGCAATCGATTCCTCGGGTCAATATCTAACCTCAGTCGAAGGTTCCAGACCTGTGGCTCCTATCCCTCATCCCTTAATCGTCCCTTAAAGGACGGGGCGCGTCAAAAGTGCCCCAAGGCTTCGTCTGATCGCCAAAATAATGGTCGCAATCGATTCCTCGGGTCAATATCTAACCTCAGTCTAAGGTTCCAGACCTGTGGCTCAATCCCTCATCCCTTAATCGTCCCTTAAAGGACGGGGCGCGTCAAAAGTGCCCCAAGGCTTCGTCTGATCGCCAAAATAATGGTCGCAATCGATTCCTCGGGTCAATATCTAACCTCAGTCGAAGGTTCCAGACCTGTGGCTCCTATCCCTCATCCCTTAATCGTCCCTTAAAGGACGGGGCGCGTCAAAAGTGCCCCAAGGCTTCGTCTGATCGCCAAAATAATGGTCGCAATCGATTCCTCGGGTCAATATCTAACCTCAGTCGAAGGTTCCAGACCTGTGGCTCCTATCCCTCATCCCTTAATCGTCCCTTAAAGGACGGGGCGCGTCAAAAGTGCCCCAAGGCTTCGTCTGATCGCCAAAATAATGGTCGCAATCGATTCCTCGGGTCAATATCTAACCTCAGTCGAAGGTTCCAGACCTGTGGCTCCTATCCCTCATCCCTTAATCGTCCCTTAAAGGACGGGGCGCGTCAAAAGTGCCCCAAGGCTTCGTCTGATCGCCAAAATAATGGTCGCAATCGATTCATCGGGTCAATATCTAACCTCAGTCGAAGGTTCCAGACCTGTGGCTCCTATCCCTCATCCCTTAATCGTCCCTTAAAGGACGGGGCGCGTCAAGAGTGCCCCAAGGCTTCGTCTGATCGCCAAAATAATGGTCGCAATCGATTCCTCGGGTCAATATCTAACCTCAGTCAAAGGTTCCAGACCTGTGGCTCCTATCCCTCATCCCTTAATCGTCCCTTAAAAGACGGGGCGCGTGAAAAGTGCCCCAAGGCTTCGTCTGATCGCCAAAATAATGGTCGCAATCGATTCCTCGGGTCAATATCTAACCTCAGTCGAAGGTTCCAGACCTGTGGCTCAATCCCTCATCCCTTAATCGTCCCTTAAAGGACGGGGCGCGTGAAAAGTGCCCCAAGGCTTCGTCTGATCGCCAAAATAATGGTCGCAATCGATTCCTCGGGTCAATATCTAACCTCAGTCGAAGGTTCCAGACCTGTGGCTCCTATCCCTCATCCCTTAATCGTCCCTTAAAGGACGGGGCGCGTCAAAAGTGCCCCAAGGCTTCGTCTGATCGCCAAAATAATGTTCGCAATCGATTCCTCGGGTCAATATCTAACCTCAGTCGAAGGTTCCAGACCTGTGGCTCCTATCCCTCATCCCTTAATCGTCCCTTAAAGGACGGGGCGCGACCATTATTTTGACCGAGGTCATTATTTTAGACCAAGGAATCGACTGCGACCATTATTTTGGCGATAAGACTTAGCCTTGGGGCACTTTTGACGCGCCCCGTCCTTCAAGGGACGATTAAGGGATGAGGGATAGGAGCCACAGGTATGGAACCTTCGACTGAGGTTAGATACTGACCCGAGGAATCGAATGCGACCATTATTTTAGCGATCAGACGAAGCCTTGGGGCACTTTTGACGCGCCCCATCCTTTAAGGGACGATTAAGGGATGAGGGATAGGAGCCACAGGTCTGGAACCTTCGACTGAGGTTAGATATTGACCCGAGGAATCGATTGCGACCATTATTTTGGCGATCAGACGAAGCCTTGGGGCACTTTTCACGCGCCCCGTCCTTTAAGGGACGATTAAGGGATGAGAGATAGGAGCCACAGGTCTGGAACCTTCGACTGAGGTTAGATATTGACCCGAGGAATCGATTGCGACCATTATTTTGGCGATCAGACGAAGCCTTGGGGCACTTTTGACGCGCCCCGTCCTTTAAGAGACGATTAAGGGATGAGGGATAGGGGCCACAGGTCTGGAACCTTCGACTGAGGTTAGATATTGACCCGAGGAATCGATTGCAACCATTATTTTGGCGATCAGACGAAGCCTTGGGGCACTTTTGACGCGCCCCGTCCTTTAAGGGACGATTAAGGGATGAGGGATAGGAGCCACAGGTCTGGAACCTTCGACTGAGGTTAGATATTGACCCGAGGAATCGATTGCGACCATTATTTTGGCGATCAGACGAAGCCTTGGGGCACTTTTGACGCGCCCCGTCCTTTAAGGGACGATTAAGGGATGAGGGATAGGAGCCACAGGTCTGGAACCTTCGACTGAGGTTAGATATTGACCCGAGGAATCGATTGCGACCATTATTTTGGCGATCAGACGAAGCCTTGGGGCACTTTTGACGCGCCCCGTCCTTTAAGGGACGATTAAGGGATGAGGGATAGGAGTCACAGGTCTGGAACCTTCGACTGAGGTTAGATATTGACCCGAGGAATCGATTGCGACCCTTATTTTGGCGATCAGACGAAGCCTTGGGGCACTTTTGACGCGCCCCGTCCTTTAAGGGACGATTAAGGGATGAGGTATAGGAGCCACAGGTCTGGAACCTTCGACTGAGGTTAGATATTGACCCGAGGAATCGATTGCGACCATTATTTTGGCGATCAGACGAAGCCTTGGGGCACTTTTGACGCGCCCCGTCCTTTAAGGGACGATTAAGGGATGAGGGATAGGGGCCACAGGTCTGGAACCTTCGACTGAGGTTAGATATTGACCCGAGGAATCAATTGCGACCATTATTTTGGCGATCAGACGAAGCCTTGGGGCACTTTTGACGCGCCCCGTCCTTTAAGGGACGATTAAGGGATGAGGGATAGGAGCCACAGGTCTGGAACCTTCGACTGAGGTTAGATATTGACCCGAGGAATCGATTGCGACCATTATTTTGGCGATCAGACGAAGCCTTGGGGCACTTTTGACGCGCCCCGTCCTTTAAGGGACGATTAAGGGATGAGGGATAGGAGCCACAGGTCTGGAACCTTCGACTGAGGTTAGATATTGACCCGATGAATCGATTGCGACCATTATTTTGGCGATCAGACGAAGCCTTGGGGCACTTTTGACGCGCCCCGTCCTTTAAGGGACGATTAAGGGATGAGGGATAGGAGCCACAGGTCTGGAACCTTCGACTGAGGTTAGATATTGACCCGAGGAATCGATTGCGACCATTATTTTGGCGATCAGACGAAGCCTTGGGGCACTTTTGACGCGCCCCGTCCTTTAAGGGACGATTAAGGGATGAGGGATTGAGCCACAGGTCTGGAACCTTCGACTGAGGTTAGATATTGACCCGAGGAATCGATTGCGACCATTATTTTGGCGATCAGACGAAGCCTTGGGGCACTTTTGACGCGCCCCGTCCTTTAAGGGACGATTAAGGGATGAGGGATAGGAGCCACAGGTCTGGAACCTTCGACTGAGGTTAGATATTGACCCGAGGAATCGATTGCGATCATGATTTTGGCGATCAGACGAAGCCTTGGGGCACTTTTCACGCGCCCCGTCCTTTAAGGGACGATTAAGGGATGAGGGATAGGAGCCACAGGTCTGAAACCTTCGACTGAGGTTAGATATTGACCCGAGGAATCGATTGCGACCATTATTTTGGCGATCAGACGAAGCCTTGGGGCACTTTTGACGCGCCCCGTCCTTTAAGGGACGATTAAGGGATGAGGGATAGGAGCCACAGGTCTGGAACCTTTGACTGAGGTTAGATATTGACCCGAGGAATCGATTGCGACCATTATTTTGGCGATCAGACGAAGCCTTGGGGCACTTTTGACGCGCCCCGTCCTTTAAGGGACGATTAAGGGATGAGGGATAGGAGCCACAGGTCTGGAACCTTCGACTGAGGTTAGATATTGACCCGATGAATCGATTGCGACCATTATTTTGGCGATCAGACGAAGCCTTGGGGCACTTTTGACGCGCCCCGTCCTTTAAGGGACGATTAAGGGATGAGGGATAGGAGCCACAGGTCTGGAACCTACGACTGAGGTTAGATATTGACCCGAGTAATCGATTGCGACCATTATTTTGGCGATCAGACGAAGCCTTGGGGCACTTTTGACGCGCCCCGTCCTTTAAGGGACGATTAAGGGATGAGGGATAGGAGCCACAGGTCTGGAACCTTCGACTGAGGTTAGATATTGACCCGAGGAATCGATTGCGACCATTATTTTGGCGATCAGACGAAGCCTTGGGGCACTTTTGACGCGCCCCGTCCTTTAAGGGACGATTAAGGGATGAGGGATAGGAGCCACAGGTCTGGAACCTTCGACTGAGGTTAGATATTGACCCGAGGAATCGATTGCGACCCTTATTTTGGCGATCAGACGAAGCCTTGGGGCACTTTTGACGCGCCCCGTCCTTTAAGGGACGATTAAGGGATGAGGGATAGGAGCCACAGGTCTGGAACCTTCGACTGAGGCTAGATATTAACCCGAGGAATCGATTGCGACCATTATTTTGGCGATCAGACGAAGCCTTGGGGCACTTTTGACGCGCCCCGTCCTTTAAGGGACGATTAAGGGATTAGGGATAGGAGCCACAGGTCTGGAACCTTCGACTGAGGCTAGATATTAACCCGAGGAATCGATTGCGACCATTATTTTGGCGATCAGACGAAGCCTTGGGGCACTTTTGACGCGCCCCGTCCTTTGGGGGACGATTAAGGGATGAGGGATAGGGGCCACAGGTCTGGAACCTTCGACTGAGGTTAGATATTGACCCGAGGAATCGATTGCAACCATTATTTTGGCGATCAGACGAAGCCTTGGGGCACTTTTGACGCGCCCCGTCCTTTAAGGGACGATTAAGGGATGAGGGATAGGAGCCACAGGTCTGGAACCTTCGACTGAGGTTAGATATTGACCCGAGGAATCGATTGCGACCATTATTTTGGCGATCAGACGAAGCCTTGGGGCACTTTTGACGCGCCCCGTCCTTTAAGGGACGATTAAGGGATGAGGGATAGGAGCCACAGGTCTGGAACCTTCGACTGAGGTTAGATATTGACCCGAGGAATCGATTGCGACCATTATTTTGGCGATCAGACGAAGCCTTGGGGCACTTTTGACGCGCCCCGTCCTTTAAGGGACGATTAAGGGATGAGGGATAGGAGTCACAGGTCTGGAACCTTCGACTGAGGTTAGATATTGACCCGAGGAATCGATTGCGACCCTTATTTTGGCGATCAGACGAAGCCTTGGGGCACTTTTGACGCGCCCCGTCCTTTAAGGGACGATTAAGGGATGAGGTATAGGAGCCACAGGTCTGGAACCTTCGACTGAGGTTAGATATTGACCCGAGGAATCGATTGCGACCATTATTTTGGCGATCAGACGAAGCCTTGGGGCACTTTTGACGCGCCCCGTCCTTTAAGGGACGATTAAGGGATGAGGTATAGGAGCCACAGGTCTGGAACCTTCGACTGAGGTTAGATATTGACCCGAGGAATCGATTGCGACCATTATTTTGGCGATCAGACGAAGCCTTGGGGCACTTTTGACGCGCCCCGTCCTTTAAGGGACGATTAAGGGATGAGGGATAGGGGCCACAGGTCTGGAACCTTCGACTGAGGTTAGATATTGACCCGAGGAATCAATTGCGACCATTATTTTGGCGATCAGACGAAGCCTTGGGGCACTTTTGACGCGCCCCGTCCTTTAAGGGACGATTAAGGGTTGAGGGATAGGAGCCACAGGTCTGGAACCTTCGACTGAGGTTAGATATTGACCCGAGGAATCGATTGCGACCATTATTTTGGCGATCAGACGAAGCCTTGGGGCACTTTTGACGCGCCCCGTCCTTTAAGGGACGATTAAGGGATGAGGGATAGGAGCCACAGGTCTGGAACCTTCGACTGAGGTTAGATATTGACCCGAGGAATCGATTGCGAACATTATTTTGGCGATCAGACGAAGCCTTGGGGCACTTTTGACGCGCCCCGTCCTTTAAGGGACGATTAAGGGATGAGGGATAGGAGCCACAGGTCTGGAACCTTCGACTGAGGTTAGATATTGACCCGAGGAATCGATTGCGACCATTATTTTGGCGATCAGACGAAGCCTTGGGGCACTTTTGACGCGCCCCGTCCTTTAAGGGACGATTAAGGGATGAGGGATTGAGCCACAGGTCTGGAACCTTCGACTGAGGTTAGATATTGACCCGAGGAATCGATTGCGACCATTATTTTGGCGATCAGACGAAGCCTTGGGGCACTTTTGACGCGCCCTGTCCTTTAAGGGACGATTAAGGTATGAGGGATAGGAGCCACAGGTCTGGAACCTTCGACTGAGGTTAGATATTGACCCGAGGAATCGATTGCGACCATTATTTTGGCGATCAGACGAAGCCTTGGGGCACTTTTCACGCGCCCCGTCCTTTAAGGGACGATTAAGGGATGAGGGATAGGAGCCACAGGTCTGGAACCTTCGACTGAGGTTAGATATTGACCCGAGGAATCGATTGCGACCATTATTTTGGCGATCAGACGAAGCCTTGGGGCACTTTTGACGCGCCCCGTCCTTTAAGGGACGATTAAGGGATGAGGGTAGGAGCCACAGGTCTGGAACCTTTGACTGAGGTTAGATATTGACCCGAGGAATCGATTGCGACCATTATTTTGGCGATCAGACGAAGCCTTGGGGCACTTTTGACGCGCCCCGTCCTTTAAGGGACGATTAAGGGATGAGGGATAGGAGCCACAGGTCTGGAACCTTCGACTGAGGTTAGATATTGACCCGATGAATCGATTGCGACCATTATTTTGGCGATCAGACGAAGCCTTGGGGCACTTTTGACGCGCCCCGTCCTTTAAGGGACGATTAAGGGATGAGGGATAGGAGCCACAGGTCTGGAACCTACAACTGAGGTTAGATATTGACCCGAGTAATCGATTGCGACCATTATTTTGGCGATCAGACGAAGCCTTGGGGCACTTTTGACGCGCCCCGTCCTTTAAGGGACGATTAAGGGATGAGGGATAGGAGCCACAGGTCTGGAACCTTCGACTGAGGTTAGATATTGACCCGAGGAATCGATTGCGACCATTATTTTGGCGATCAGACGAAGCCTTGGGGCACTTTTGACGCGCCCCGTCCTTTAAGGGACGATTAAGGGATGAGGGATAGGAGCCACAGGTCTGGAACCTACGACTGAGGTTAGATATTGACCCGAGTAATCGATTGCGACCATTATTTTGGCGATCAGACGAAGCCTTGGGGCACTTTTGACGCGCCCCGTCCTTTAAGGGACGATTAAGGGATGAGGGATAGGAGCCACAGGTCTGGAACCTTCGACTGAGGTTAGATATTGACCCGAGGAATCGATTGCGACCATTATTTTGGCGATCAGACGAAGCCTTGGGGCACTTTTGACGCGCCCCGTCCTTTAAGGGACGATTAAGGGATGAGGGATAGGAGCCACAGGTCTGGAACCTTCGACTGAGGTTAGATATTGACCCGAGGAATCGATTGCGACCCTTATTTTGGCGATCAGACGAAGCCTTGGGGCACTTTTGACGCGCCCCGTCCTTTAAGGGACGATTAAGGGATGAGGGATAGGAGCCACAGGTCTGGAACCTTCGACTGAGGCTAGATATTAACCCGAGGAATCGATTGCGACCATTATTTTGGCGATCAGACGAAGCCTTGGGGCACTTTTGACGCGCCCCGTCCTTTAAGGGACGATTAAGGGATGAGGGATAGGGGCCACAGGTCTGGAACCTTCGACTGAGGTTAGATATTGACCCGAGGAATCGATTGCGACCATTATTTTGGCGATCAGACGAAGCCTTGGGGCACTTTTGACGCGCCCCGTCCTTTAAGGGACGATTAAGGGATGAGGGATAGGAGCCACAGTCTGGAACCTTCGACTGAGGTTAGATATTGACCCGAGGAATCGATTGCGACCATTATTTTGGCGATCAGACGAAGCTTTGGGGCACTTTTGACGCGCCCCGTCCTTTAAGGGACGATTAAGGGATGAGGGATAGGAGCCACAGGTCTGGAACCTTCGACTGAGGTTAGATATTGACCCGAGGAATCGATTGCGACCATTATTTTGGCGATCAGACGAAGCCTTGGGGCACTTTTGACGCGCCCCGTCCTTTAAGGGACGATTAAGGGATGAAGGAAGGGAGCTAGGGCAAAATAAATGTCATATTCGTGTTCCCCGTCCCCCAATTGACCTGATGGCAGTTTTTGAAGCGATTCTGAATCCGACGCTGTATTCGTTGCTGTTGCTGACGCTAACTTCACGGACATCCTGGCCAGGAAGATGTCTCTCCATTGCCTTGGTCTATCCCAGCTAGGGAGGTTTCCCGTATCCCAACGGCTCACCGCTCAAGAAAAACACCTCAACCTTGTCCGCCTGCATGACTTGATGCCACTGAACTCTATACTTGATGCATTCATTCCGTGCTCATTCATTCATTCCTTCGATCATTCATTCATTCGTGGTGTTTGTAATGCATACGTAATGGTTGCCGTTGCCCGTTGGTAAGTACGTTCCTCGTCGATTCGATCGTTTATTTTAGGCCGTAGGCATTGGGCGTGAAAGCTGCCCTCGGCCTCATGTGACCTGTCAGTGACTCAGTGAACAGTTTGAATTTGCATATTTTGCATTTGTAAAGGAATCAGAGCGAAATGTCGAAAAGAATACGCGTATCGCTCGACGACAGTTCCCATGGAGACGGTAATAGCACCCCCTCAAACGGAAGTGATTTGTTATCATGTCAAATCCTTTATGTCTTCATGTCAAGTCTCCACTGTACTGTCAGCGTGCGGTCGCTACGGGGCTCGTATCTTACGCGAGTCGACCTACACAACATTTTAGTCGTAACTCTATTTTGATTTGTTGGAGGACTGAAATGCATTATTATTACGTTCTGAGCATCAACGCATAACCATGATGTTTGAGTGGCAATGTCCAACACCAGTCGCGCCACCTCCCTGTATCGTTCCATGGCCCGTCCGCTGTCTGCCCGTATCTCCCCCTCCAATCACCGTTTCTGAGTGCCGCTCCACCCACTATCGGTCGCCGCCCCGCGCACTGGTGCGGTGTGCGCACTGCGTCCGGCGGCACGCGCTCGCCGCTCGCTGCTATCGCTCTCCGCCCCTGTAATGACCCGGGGCGGACGATCGCGCCGCCCACCTCCCGCCTCCCGGCGTGGTGGCGGTGCCGGACGCCTAATCTGGACGCAATCAGCGGGAGCGGCGCCGGCACGCACCTGCCCCGCTGCCCGCCGGAAGGTGCAGCGGTCGCCGTAATGACGCCCGGAGATGAGTCCAGTGTCGGGAGCCTCTCCGGCGTCCATTTGAGAGGCTGTCGGAGTCTGTCTTGGTAACCACTGGTCACCGGGCTAACCACGGGACTGTCCGGCGGCGGACGGGGTGGCGGCGCGGGGCACCTGGCGCCCGGCCGGCAGGTGCGCGGCGGACCGGCGCCAGAGGCCGGGGCCGCGCGGACCAGCTGCCGCCCGGTCCGCCCACCGCGGCGGCATAGTCCCCTGCTCTCTCCAGTGCACCCGTCCTCGGACAGCGGCCACAGCGGCGCCGTGCAATGAGTGCTCAGGTTGGAAGGTGGCGAGACCGGTCCTAGTTCAATGTTTTGTCTGTCTTGTGAAATTTAGTAAGATTTCAGGGGCCTCGATTCTTTCGATTCGAGGTCGTACTATGCATCACTTTAATTAAAATGGATCTTTCCTTGAAATATTTTTACCCTTTAAACCTATTGTTCATAGAAAAGAACGGAGAAATAACTAACATTAGCGTCCATACGTCATCTTGTCGGAATTCTCGTTGTCCTTGTTTTGTTCTTTTCAGTGAAGAAAATGGGCCTTCATGAAGTGTTTTTTTTCAAGAGGCGGTTCCGAGTCTTTCGGGATAATTGGGGCCTTTTTGTCACGCTGTTCGCGCTGGTAGCCTCTGAAGCACCGACAGCAGGAGAAAGGGTTTCGGATCGGTGCGGGCGGAAGGGACGGAGGGGTGGTGTTCGTGACCATCTTCTGTCGCGTGGTTGAACCGGAACCACCGCCGAGCCGGACCGGTAGGGCCAGAAGTGGATCTTATCTCCAGCCGCCGTGGATCGGGTCTTACGTCAGTGTGAAGCTGTCAGTGTGAGAGGGACAGCGTGTAGCGGTCCAAGAGTGTATGTGATGTGGCGGCTCGGGGAGGGAAATGTCCCCCTGTTTTGATCCTGTTTTGGTGGATAGCAGCTGGTCTCTGAACGGGCAGCTGCATGAATACCCAAAGGGTTGATACGAGCCCTGGGAGCGCGAGCCTAAGGGACCGATCGACGGCATGCGATGAGCACTGGAGGAGCACCTAATTGTATCCGTCATGCAACGTTTCGATGCCCTAATAAGATCATGGCATTGCGATATACCTACGGCCCAGGTCCCCAGCGTATTGCATACTGAACCCTCGGCCTCTGGTGACCCAAGAAGTCTAGCTGCCTGGATGGCTCGATGAGCTGTTCATAAAGCTCGTGTCACCGCTGCAGTTCGTATGCTTCTCGTGGTCTTGTGCTATACTCTCACTAAGAAAGCCGCCCTCTGCGGACAGTGACCGGCACCTCCCCGGTTGGGTCCGGGGGGCCGGCTGCAGTGTCGCCCGCATACCGGGCCGGCCACCAGCTGCCTGCCGGCCACCACCTCACACTGGGCCGGGGGCCCGGAAAAGTGCTAGAAATTATCTGTGATTGAGTTGTTGATCTCAGTGACAGGCAAACATGCTAAAAACGACGTGGGGCTGCTTAACCCTCGCCGGACCTATTGTCGGACCCTCCCCCCCCCCTCGGCCAGCCGAGGGGGGAGGGTTGGTACGACCCCTTTTCGCCGTTTTGCCCCTAATGGAGCTAGAGCCTCGCGGAAAAAAACAAGCGTGTGCGCCGTTTCAAGACGAAACGATTGATACCCGATTTTAAGGTCCCAGGTCAACCGGTAACCTCTGAGGCAGACTTGTAAACGACTCAAATTTTTTTTTTGAGTCGATTCTTTGTTTGAGTCTGGAAATTTGAATCGATTCATCAAACGACTCATGATGTTAAATTTAATTGATTCGAATCAACTCATGACTCATCAAGTTCCTCGATAAAATGATTCGAATCAACTCATGACTCGAGCAACTAGCCAACGGAATGATTCGAATCAACTCATGACTCACACATTTTGATGAATCGATTCAAATCAACTCATGACTCACACGACATTTTTATTGAACTTATTTCATTCAACCCATGACTCACTATAGGCATTTGTTCATTATTTGACTCAAAGCTATGATAAAATGAATATGCCGCATACCACAATTGTATTAAGCAGCATAGTAGCCTTGACCAAAGATTCAAGCAGCTACCTAGTAGGACTAGGTACATAGGTACCTACTTTGGCAAACATGGTTGATGCAGTTTCCAGTTCCTAAGTCCCAATTCCACTTTTGAATTCTAATATTCCTGCAGATTGGGCTACCTATTCTGTAGCATAGGTACTGGTCACTGGTCAGTCTTGCTTCAATTTCTTATCTTGTCACCTACAACAAAGCAAACAAGTTCTAACTGCAAGCAGTCCAGAAAATACTTCAAATGTTTGTACACATCACTTCCATTCAGTTTGCTGTACACACCCAACAATATTTTGGGCTGTAGAAATCAAATACCAATAACATATGAGGTAGGGTGGCACTTAAAAATCAATTTTTGATTTTAAATGCGTGCGGGTGGTTTTCCAGTTCCTTTTCCGTAAAAAATAAGGGAGGCAAATTTTTATGGGAAAATATTGATGTTTAGAGGTCGCGAATCAAGGTCAAAATTCGGATTTTGGTGGCAGATTTCAATATCATTAAAATCGTTTCTGACTTTCCTATTACGCTGTAATCGGATGATAATGAAGCATTTCCTAGTCATTTTCATATTGTTTTTTGATATTTCATGCAGCTTCGGTCACACCAGAACGCTGGTCTATGTACTCCACTACTCAAGTGCCTCCTCTTTAGTAGATTATTGGCGCCTCATTGTAGGGAGGGGTATCATGGGCAACGGGCACCCAGATCACTTTGTTTGTAGCCTGGTTAGCAATTGCAGTCGATCTTCGGGTGTCAGGTTAGCGTTTTCTGTGATCTTTTCAACGGCATGGAGGAAGAACTGGCGCTAATCTTTGTCTTTCATGAGTGCCAGTCCTACATCAGCGCCATGCCGCGCCTGGTGAAGTCATTCACCAACCGCAGCTCCCGGACTACACATGATGCGGTTTGGTAGCTGCTGTCCTCCCAGTGGCCTTGGTCATTGATGATGAGCGTCCAGGTCGTGGATCCTTGAGAGCTTTTTGAATGACGATGTGAGGAAGCTCACCAAGGTCTCGGTCGCGAGAGCGGCGTTCATAGTGTCCACTAAGGACTTATGGGGAGGGTCCTCCCTCTCCTACAAGTCTATTGCCCGCACCATGTCTTGATTGAGCCCGAGGGTCGGGGTCTAAAAGCTCCAGAGTCACCAGGCAGCCGATCACTCAAGTACTACAGGTGACGGCCGAAGACCAGGACTGCCGCCTTCGACAGCTCCTTGTCGGGGTAGGTGCAGAACGAGTTCACGAAGGTCAGGTCCAGAGCCGGCGCAGTGGCAATAGAGTCCCAAACCAGGCGGTGGCGGCGACGGCAAACTTGCAGGCAACGGACAGCGCACAGCGTTTGATGACCTGGGCCTCGGCCGCCGTCAGCCGGAGCCGCTCCCTGAAGAGGAAGGCATCAACAGTGCAGATGGTCTTTGCCATCCACCTAACTCAATTGAGTACTCTGAGGCGGAGAAACGGATGCCGTGCTTGGAACTCCACCGAGAGCAATTACGCAGAGCTTCAGAAGTCTTCGGTAGTCTTCCCGGAGCTTGGCATAGTCCAGCGATGGAAGCGATGGAAGCTGACCAGCAGCTCGTCCCACTCCAGAACGTCGTCGACGGCGAACGCCACCGGTGTGATCCTGTCAATGAAGTATGAACTCCCACCCTGACCCGCCTTTGAAACTCTTAAACAGCCGGATGTAGAGGCCGCTCGAGATTCTAGGGCAGGTGGAGAAGGCCTTCTCTAGGCCCAGCTCTTACACGTGGTGCCGGCAGGCCAGCTGAAGGACGGGCCGATCCAGCTTCTGCTCGATAAGGGCTAAAGTACCGTTCACCAGCATGCTGTTCGCCGTCGTGGCGTCGAAGCAAAAGGCCACAGTTCCGCTTCTCCAGTTCTTAGTCGCCCAGAGCTGTGAGCATGGCCTCCTGTGCTTGGATGGAGGGGAGGTTGGGAACGGCGAGGAGCTTGGCCACCCCAATCCCTCCCCCCCCCCATCACCAGGACCTAGAATCGGTCGACGCTCCTTCTCTCGCGGCTCAGGATTCGCGGTTCAGCCGGAGTCGTATCCTAAGTTCCATGCCGCAGTTGATAACAGGCTCACGTGTTCTTCACACATTACGGTTGGGCAGTTTGGCCCGGTCGAGGCCAGTTCACTGTTAGAGACGTCCGCTCGGCGCTCGCCCGCATGCGCTTGGGAGTGTGCGTCGACGTTTCTCTCTCATGGTAGCCATCGTCAAAGACGTTCCCTCCGACTGTGCGCCGCAATGGCCGGCTAAGTCTGTTGCTGGCACTGACACTAGAGTCGGAAGAAGCGCCCACGGAAGAACATCCCGAAAGCACAATAAACCAGTGCAGCTCAATGCACACTCTCGCCTCTGCTTTCGCCCGCCGACGATAGGCTGACTCCAACTTCTTCACATTCTCTTCGACAGAAAAGGAGCATGTCTCAAGAACCGATAGAACCGTGGGGCTCGTCCTCCCTTTGGAACAAGGGAGACCGGTCACTCCTCACACTAATCAGAGGATATATATGATGGATAATCAGAGGATATATGGGGGATATGACCTCAACTGTGAGAAGGCACCGGTCGCAGGCCAAAACAGGCCTGACATGGGTAAAACAGCCCAGATCAGACCTGTCTTGGCCTGACCTAGACTGGCTACGATCGGCCGGAAGTGATGGGATAAACAATTGTTATACAAATAAAGGTCAAAATACGTCGGAAATGACGCTTAATGACCACATATGTCATTCCAAATAGGTTTAAAGCAGTTTCCAAAAAGTTGATTTTTCCCCAAAAAATGTCAACTTTGACCTCAATTCGCGACCCCTAAATATCAATATTTTTCAAAATCATTTTGCACACATTATTTTTTACGGGAATGGAACCAGAAAACTACCCGCACGCCTAAAAATCGGAAAACATAAAATTCACCCTATTGCTAAGTGCCACCCTAATATGAGGTAAGTATGACTGAAATCCATTTAAATGGACACAAATCCAATTGAAGCAAGGCTGACCAGTTGCAAATCTTACCTTGACCTGCCTTTTCAAAGACATTGACATACCAATTACCAAAGTCACTGTGCCCACCGGAAATCGCAGTTCATGTCTGATACCCATGGCCTTGGTTTGATATTTAGGTAAATGCATTTCATAACTCAATCAGCTTTGAAATTATTTCTATCTGTATGAAATGAATCATAGGCCGCGTTCGATGTCTCCTCGGACGAAGAACATTCTACGCAGAATATTCTATTTTGCGTTCGATGAAGCACACAGTCGGACGACGAGACCGGCCATTTTGTGCACCACTTACACAATGTGCGTCAGAGGTGCGTCAGTTTCGAAAAAGGTCCAAATTTACGTTTCCATAGAGACCGCGCACAAATGTCAACAACTTCTGCAAACAGCTGCTGCGCCGCTTTTGAAATACGCGCCATCATTGCCTCTCTGCCCGCCGTAGTACGCTCAAAAGATTCTGCGCGGACGGCAAAGATTCTACGTGACGTCACGTAGAATCTTTGCCGTCCGTGCGACATCGAACGGCCTTTTGGGCCCGGACGGCATAGAATCTTCGTCGTCCGGGAGACATCGAACGCGGGGTAAGGCATTCTCCAGAAGCCGTGATATTGAACAGATTTTTAGCCAACTGGCGCCGCATGGTGGCGCTAGCAGAGCGTATAACACTAGCGCTCTACTAGCGCCATCATACGGCAACAGCTGGCAAATAACTGAGTCAATACCAATGCCATTCTCCAAGGCCAATGATTCCGTGTTGATATGAAAACGGCGCATTTGAGCGTCATATATGCTAAGCCTTACGCACGCTAATCTACTGCATAAAGGTAACAATTTTGGAACACGATCGGGAAGAGGACAAAGTCTCCACTCTAGCACATACTAAACGCCTAATGACATTGATACAAAGACCCCGAATGCATTGACGAGTAAATGTGCATCAGGAACGGATTTTCCTACTTGTTCATCATAGTGATACGTTTGTAATACGCAATTACTCTGCTCATGGATCCCAGCTCAAAGACGCTAAGATCAAAATCAGGTCAGTCCCAGAAACTTTGGTTTTTATTCTATATCTAAGTACTAACAACAAATTGTAGTTTGTTTTCTACGTTAATGAATTGGCACGTTTTCTACGTTAATGAAAAGTCATGATCGCAACCTTGCGGTACTTTAATGCCATTTCGAATTTGCAGTACTTTAACGCCAACAAAATTTTGCAGTGTTTTAACGCCTGCTTTGTCTTGCTATTGGTGTCACTGTCGACATTTCTGGCGGACCTTACAGTTTTATGTTTCTCTATTTTGATTTTGATTTTCTGGTTTGGGACGTTATGTAGTTGATATTTGAAGGACTTATGTATTCCATTCTAAAAACGAATATCTTTTACCAAGAATATTAGCAAAGGTATCAGTATATTTATCTTGTTCCATGTTTGATGTTAGGTTCTGACTGATGAAGTCACTGCTCCATGGATCCCCAGTTCACATCATTTTTAGCAGCTGTAGTAAAAGGGGCTTAGGTGAGCATGAAATTCATTGTTCTTCTTACGCCTTATATTATTAAATATGACCTGAATCTGGTTCTAAAATACAAACTGCGAAGCGAAGTGAAATGACCATGGCATGAGTGTTTTACTTTGCAACACAAGGTTGCTCAATTGGAAAGAAAATATTTTCTTCTTGCACAGTACACAATTTTCCAAATGAATTTCGGGAACGGGTCCATCTGGTTCCAATGCTGACCTAGACCGGGTCTGACCGGTTCTGGAAATGTGCCAGTCAGACTGGGTCCGGGTCCGGGTCCCAAAATTTTCCAGTTTTGCCACCTCTAGTACTTAGGTACCAACTGCCAAATGCTTTTGGCTCATTAGGCGCCTGTGCCTGAGCCTCTGAGGCTCTTGTAAGTCTGAAATATGGAGTTAAGTGATGGCTAAAGCTGAGGGGGTGATCTAGCATTGATTATTAGGGTGTTGATGGTGACTTGTAAACGACTCAACTTTTTTTGAGTCGATTCTTTGTTTGAGTCTGAAAATTTGAATCGATTCATCAAATGACTCATGATGTTAAATTTAATTGATTCGAATCAACTCATGACTCATCAAGTTCTTCGATGAAGTGATTCGAATCAACTCATGACTCATCGAAAAACGGTTTGATTCTGAGTCGATTCACGAATCAACTCAGAGTCGTTTACAAGTCTGCTCTGAGGTGAAGTCAAAAAGCCCAAGGTAGGATTTAGTTTTTGGTAAATAATTTCGCAAAAAAATGGCCGCAGAGCAGCGATTTTGGCACCATCGTGTTCGCCTGGCTCAGGCGCGTCGAATGGTATACTTTTTGTCCGGGTGAGGTCAAATTAAGGTGTTGACCTCGAGTCAAGGTCAGTTCAGAGCCCATCAGGCCACGAACTTAATCGAAGGAAGTCGTATTGCATATCATTCGATTCGGGAGGTCTTCCCGAGTCCATTGGTGGCTTTCCCGAGTCGCTGGCTCAATTTGATCATGAGTTATTGACGAGAAACTCCTATGACCGTAGTGACGTCATAAATGACGTCACGGAAGGTCAAAAATGCAAAAGTAAAGCATCGGATCTTGCAAGGAGTGCATGAAATCACGATTCCGAGTGCTTGAGATAGTTTGAGATCATTTCATGCGCAAAAACAACAGTTTCCTTATTTCCCCATTGACTTTTATTGGTGAGGTCACGTGACCTCGAAGAGTAGCAGGCATTAGCAAAAATTGCGAGTAGGGCATGACAGAAAGATGATTAGTGGTTTGTATGGCATGGTCATTTTTAGCGGCTCGAAATAACATTTCTCAAAAAGTCTGACTAAAGAGCAAGTTGTTGTTGATTATCACTGACTTGTGTTTGGGGGTTAATAACGACTGAATTTTTTAGTTTGGGCCAAAAATTTTAACAGCATTGTGTGCGTTGATCAAGTCTGAGCTCAGGGACATATATTCTATTCTGATTATACGCGTTTGTTTTTCAAAACTTCCAGCGCTGGGCCTTCAGTAGAGCGGCGAGGTGACAATTGCCCCTACATCATGTGGTTTACTTGCGCATATCTCGAAAAGTAGCAGGGAAAAGCAGCAAAGCACCTATATGGAACGAAATATGAGTAATCAGAGGCTAGTATAAAATTTTCCTTTTTAGCTGCTCGAAATCACATTTTTATAAAAGTCTAATTAAAAAATTAGATATGATTTTTAATTACGTCTTGCAGCTGCTTGCAAAAAGCTAGCTTATCTTGCAGAAAAGCGATGCAATATGTAAGAATGATGTTGGCACAGTGAACAACAGTGCCCTAAACTAGTCTGTGAGGAAATTTCGTTCAAAACGACGATTGGTCAGCTAATAAATTACCACTGAAGATCATCATGAAAATCGGTAAATGTGGTGGCCACTAGAGAGTCTAAATTGTCTTGTGTTTGGTGACAACTGACGACCTCAATTTTGACCTTAGGGAAAAACTGGCATCGGAATCGTATTCTTCGATCAATTTGGGATTAAATGATACCTATTTTGTTCATATTGCGGAGAGTCAGTTTGGGGGAATTTCTAGCGCTTTTTCGGGCTGCCGGCCTACAGTGACCTGCCGCCGACCCGGCTCCCCGTGACAAAACACACCGGGATCGCTGCCGAGTCTCACGAGGCCAGAGCCAGCACGAATGGCAGTTCTGGGGCAGTCCAGTCCCATAGTCACAGAACCAGTGTTATAATGAGTACAGAGTAAGTAAGCGTGACATTGCATTGCTGTCTCGTTGTGACCTTATCATTTCTTGCTTCGTGAAATCCACGATGTCGTGACGTCAGGCTGTCGTTTTTTTCGGTTCACGCTGGTCGTTCGTGTCAACGTGCTCTTGATCTGCTCTGTTCCTGGACGTTGTAATCTTCATGTTCCTGCAGTCAGCATTCAGCAACATGACTGCAGACCTCACCCGGACAGGAATTGCAGATGTCAATGTTTGAGCGCGACTCTGATTCGTTGGCAGGCAGGCGTTGGGAACCGATTTTTTGTCGAGTAGGCACGCTCGTTAGGTAGGTACTGGATTCGTGGCTCTTCTAATGTCGAGGACTGTCAACTTTTGTAGCGATTATATGCCTTTTAGGCTCTGCTTTTTGAAAGTTTCTTTTATTACATATCAAGGAGAGCTGGGATGCGTAAATAATCGCGCTGTCCAGAGGGCGCCGACCTCGCCTTCAGTTGGCTCCATTCACCACCGTTCGGTGGCCATTTGGGTCCTCGCGGCGGTGAATTGGCGGCGTCGGTTCTCGCCGCTCGCGGTGTCAGCTGCCGCCGGCGGGTGAAGATGGCCCGCTTCCGGTCCCGTGGGGTGACACAGGGACGCCGGCCGGTCGGGCGGGGGACGCCGTCGACCGGCCGGCCCGCGGCCGACGACACCCGACACCGCTCGGCCCTGGATCTGAGCCCCGGCTCCGGCTCGACCCTGGAGCGTCGCACAGGCAGTCGAGTCTGGGCTCGAGGACATACGACGGTGGTGGTCTGTTATTTCCGTCCGTCGCTGTTATTTCAGGGCGAAGTGAAGGCGATGAGATTGGTAATGCACCAGGCTCTATTGGTCGGTTATGTTGGTGCCTAGACTTATGTATGCCGGGGTCTATGATTGGTGTTATGTATTTGTCTAGATGTTTTCGCATCATTTCCACGGGCTCATGCGCCGGGCTGGTGAGCGGTCGTCTCGCTATCTCCCCCATATGCCTCACTGGGTGTTTGTGTTAGACGCGTGTTGATTGTTGACTCGAGCGGGCAGCTGTGCGGCCCATGGCGACAGGCTGGCGCGACAAACGGGCAACGCAAGTCGTGGCATAGGGCGACCTGGGACCGCCTCACAGGTCCCGCGTGACTGATCTAACCGTAACACTGGCCCACTGGCTAATGGCTTCACAATTGCGCTATTACGTCTGTATACCTACCCATGTTTCATTTTAACGTTTCTTTGTTGCGTTGTTCTTTTGCTTTCTCGTCGTAAGTTTCGATGCATTCTTCGTTTTGTTTAATTTGTGTTCTTCATTTCTCTCGCTACTGGGCGGGGTCATAGATCCATGGACAAGGACATTTGTCAGCACTAGTTTTTTGGTCGTGGAGCAGTAAATTTATTGTGACACCGCCCAGGTCAAACCGGTATCACCAGCCTCTGATATCTCGGCGCCGCCAATTAATTAGAACCCAGCCCACGGGACCGGCCTTGGTTCAGAGCGGCGGTCCGGCACTCGGCGCGGTTTGGGACAGAGCTTCTGTAAAGTGCTGACAAAATCTTCACATTACGTGGGCCTGATCGGCTGATACGGTCCTCCCAGCGAGGTCGACAGGCAGCCGAATCCACCGTGCTCGGTGTTTGAGGTCAAAGTCCAATGCCGTATACTGGCGTCCATCTTCAGAGTAGGTCATATACCATGTAAAATTGAACGCATTTGGAGGGCTGTTTGTCTCAGCAGTGAGCAGTGAGCACTCTACTGTAATCGGATACTGACCCGATCCTCCAGAAATTGACAGCCACCAGCGATAGATGAGCCGGTATCTTGACACCACTTTATAATGTCGCATCCCGCTCCTTCCGGGAAGTGACGGACATCCCCGACTGTCGGTAGCCGTTGACATGTAATGCCACACCGGTGGATTGTGCTGACGCGGTGCCTCAAAGGTCACCCCCCGGCTGCAGTGAAGTCGTCATGTGACACCGGGCTGAGCACGGTCCCCAGGGCTCTTCAGACAATGGACGACCACTGCGAGCTTCCGGTGACCTCACCCTCACCCTCCCTCTGCCAGGGCACTGAGCCGTCACCCGACCTCTGTATGTCCAGGAAACTGACAACAGTGACCGCCGGGCGCTGAGTGCTGACCATTGGCCACTGACCTGTGAATGCTGACCAGTGACCACTGACTTATCATCAGCGACCCAAGACCAATGGCCGACGTTGTCCAGCGACTGTTTTTCACTGTCTTAACAGGCTTGACAGGTAGCTGTGATAGTGACCGATCGGTGTGGGCAGCTGTTTAGTGATCGGTGGCACTTCAGGTGTTCGTTTCTGGTTTTTATCTAAGGCAAAAAAGTGTTTTCTGACTGTAAATGAGATTAGATAGGCAACATTGGCGGTGTTTGGGCAAATAACGCCGGTAAAACCACCTCAAACACACTACGACCCGTGCGGCCAATATTTCGTTACCTACTTTAGCTTGAACGAACGCCCAAGACTTGGAGAAACTTAAAAAAAGCATCGGCTGGTATGTTGTAGCGTCAAGGTTACATTGGCTAACGCACTTTCCGCCCGGGCCGATCAGCGAATTCCTTCATCAGTGCCCGTCAAACGGGTTCGTCCCCTGTCATTGTAGCCGAAGTTTTTGTTATGGCCGTTATCACGGCCACTGGCCCACTGGCGACAGAGAGTTATAATGAGACCATCTCTCTCCCTCTCTCCCTGTCTCTCTCGCCTCTGCCTCTACCTGCTTCCCGTCCTCGGCTCCCTTTCGCCTCTTTTGGTCATATTTCTTTCGTATCTGCGACCGTAACCAATCAGCCATGAAAAAGGGCTGACGTGGGGCCGAGCCGGCTTATTTCGACCGGCTGCTCTCTGAATCGGCGAGCTCCGAGCGCCACAGAGACCGTTGTGGGGCGCCTTAGTCGCAGCCGCGCCGTTTGCGACGCACAGTCGACGAGCGGCGGCGCGGCGCGGCGATTTAACTGGCCGGCGCATTGTGTCGACCGTCGGACTGAATGCGTCGCGCCGGCTCTCCTATCGCCCGGCTCAGGTGACCTGAATGGTCCGACACACAGACACACAGACACGGTGCGGGGCGACATTCCTGGACGCCAGGTGCTCTGCGGCGCTCGTGGGCCGTCCGTCCCCTCCCCTCCCCCTCCCTCGGCCGACCGGCGCGGCGGCGATAAGGAGGGGAGGGAACTCCGCACAGGGGAGGGGGAGGGGAGAGGTCCCGAGATCACGACAAGACGCCGGCTCACACCGCGGAGCCACGCGGAGCCGCCGACGGCAGGTGGTGGCTGTGACGACCAGTGACGAGCCGTGACTCGCCCCTGCAGCCTTGAGACGGCCCACATTCAGACGGGTGAACGGGTCTGCCCGGCCGGCGGCGTCTCAGCTGCCCACTGATGTCCCCGCCGGCACATCTCGGCACATGACCGGCATGAAGCGAGCTTTCACCAGCTGTGTGCGAGCCGAGATCAGGACATACCGGGTCTTTTCAGCGCCGCACTGGCTAAACCTGTTTGTGCGACGTGAGCGGATTTTACGAAATTGTGTCGTGACATCCGGTATGTCCTCGATGGATTCCAATACTCGGGCGGGGAGATGAGGACTGTTTGGGGTGGGGACAGCGCGTGCCGACAGCCCGTCAGCACATACCAGCTCCAACTGGCGCCGGGATCTTCCGGCGGGCGGGCGTCGCAAACAGGGCCGGACCCCCGCGCGCCGGCTCCCGGTGTTTCAGCGCCTCGCTCGGCCCCGGCGGCTCCTTCCTCGCACCGTCCCCTCCCCGCGTCCCCGCTGGGCCTGTGTCGCAGATCTGCCCGGCACATGCGACCCGCCAGGGGCGACAGCAGAGGGTGTAAGGGGAAGGGGAGTCTCCAGTCGCCGGGACTGTCGGCCAGATGTGCCTCAGGGCGCCACCCCCGCCGCCGCCAGCACCCGACCCGTCTCGTATTCCCTACGTTTGTTGACGCTGGACGCGGGCTGGGGGCTGCAGTCGCGGCGGAATGCAGCCTGTGCCGGAGTTGTGACGGCGGAATTTGCCGCTGACGCCCAAATGGGCTTCGCACGCTTCTTGTGAGGGAAACAAGCAGATCTTCACTGAGGGGTGCACGCGCCATGCGCGGGACGCCATGTTTACTGACGACCGAAGCGTGCAGTCCTGTCGCCGCCCGTCCCTCCTGTGTCTGACAGTGTTTTCTCCCCGTCCGCAGGTCGTCGACGACCAGCCTGCAGGGCTCGCTGGGCGTGACGGTGGTGACGCCGCCGCTCACCGCCTGGCAGGGCTTCGGCGTCGAGTTCGTCCTCACCTTCATCCTGGTGTTCGTCGTGTTCTCGGTCTCGGAGCCGTCGCGCCGGCCGCTGGGCAACAGCGCGGTCGTCATCGGCTTCACCTACCTGGCCGTCAGCCTCGCCGGGGTGAGTTCAGCGCTAAACGCTGCGGTGTTGGGCCCTCAACACATATCAGGGCTTGACAATAGCAAATGATGTTTAACACTCTCAGCACTAGCCTTTAACGCTAGAACTGGCGGCCTCAGCACTCAACCATGGCTACTACAGAGACGAGCGTTAAAGAAAGACGGTATTAACGCTGCAGTTAGCCGTCCTGCTAGCTACACCTCTACTCCCTATTCCTCTACAGGATGAGATATGAGTAATGAGAATGACTCAGGTGTGGGGGACGCTGTCCACACTCCGACTCGAACTCAGTGTGGTGCCAGAGGTCTGTAAGGTGCACCAGGTGGCGTCCGGCTGGACCGTCAGGGACCGCCGGACGCGCCACCACCTGGTCCACGGGGAACCGGGCAGGGGAGGGGCGCCTCCAGGACACTGGCTGCTCGGACCGACCCAGGGGGTGAGGGGTGGGACTCTGATGATGGATATGGGCCACCCGGCCACCAACACTGTCGCGGCTAGAAGAACAAAACAGGACCGGGGGCTGGACTACTGGCAGAACTGTGCTGATTTACATAGGGCCGGTGGCACGGCGTGTGTCCTGTCCGTCCCGGCCGTTACCGAGAACCAGGCAGGGGAGGAAGGGTGGCGTGCGACCCTCCGACGCCCGCATGCACAGAGGAAGTGGTTACCTGGTAGAGGTGGATGGGGAGTTGTTCAAGGCCAGGCCCCGCTCCGCGGAGTGAGGGTAGCAGACGGCCGGCCGAGGGACCACATAGACGGGAACATCCCCGCGCTGGCGATGTCACGACACAGCCTACGTATAGAGACAGAGGTCATATCGTGCCGGCTGTCAACTGTCAGGGGCCGGCCAGATCGGGTGTCAAGGGTCGGGTCAGGTCGTGTCAGGGGTCCCGGTCGGCCGT
Organism: Amphibalanus amphitrite; assembly: GCF_019059575.1. NCBI lineage: Eukaryota > Metazoa > Arthropoda > Thecostraca > Balanomorpha > Balanidae > Amphibalanus > Amphibalanus amphitrite. The sequence continues at coordinate 82,398 of NW_024882602.1, read as the reverse complement.
GTGTCGTGACACAGCGGTTTGTCGCCCGTCTCGCCCCGTGGCTGATGAACTAGCCTCTCGTCGTGTCCGACCTTGGTCCCCTATAGCCGCGGGGTGCACCGAATGGGACATCAGGCCAGGGGAGTCAGCTGTGGGCCGAGACCCGCCAGCCCGAAATGGGCCATGAACTGAACCGTTGGGCCGCGTTACTGACGGGCTACGACGCAATGCGCACGCCTGGTGTTGGACATTTACATAAATTACGATCGTTTCGCATTTCAATTGCTCTGCTCGTTCAGGTAATTACTTGGAACTGTGTATTTCATATTCAAACCTACAAATACACTTGAAGGCTTTTGTCAAGAGGTTTTTTAGGTGAAGCATTTAGAAGACCCAAAAGCTTCTGATTCATCTGGTTTCTAGAGCGCAATTTTCTGGCATGGCAATATAAACTCTGTAGAGCATATCCATCACACCAAAGATGGACATTGTGAGGTTACGTTTCTCTGCACGCGCTAAACCTCCTCCAATCCGGGTACCCAGTATTTACGCAATTTTCTGGCATGGCAATATAAACTCTGTAGAGCATATCCATCACACCAAAGATGGACATTGTGAGGTTACGTTTTTCTGCACGCGCTAAACCTCCTCCAATCCGGGTACCCAGTATTTACCGACTCGACCCCACCCATCATCTGCGGCCAGCCAGCCTGTGATCCCGACCGACCCGGGGCGGATGAACCGCTACTGGAGCACAGCCCGGCGGCGGGCGACAGCCGTGCAGCGCGTGCTAATTGCAGGTGAAAGCTGCAGAACGGCAGCGGCATCACAATGCCGACCGGATGGCAGCCGCTGCCATTTCGCTGTATGTAAACGCCGGCCTCGAGATTTATCGTGTCTAATTGCGGGAGACACAGCGTTGGTCCCAGGCGGCACTGTGCCCGGTGCCGTCGTGTGGGGCAACTGGTTGCTACATTCGGATTGGATGGTAGGAACGACTGCCGGCGCTGGTAGAAGTGTCGCAGCTTATGAGCGTGCTCAAGCGATTACGGAGTACAAAGTTGAGGCGAGATATCTGCAATGTTCATGCTGAGGTAGTGTTCTTGTTGCTTTAGGTATTGCTAAGCTACCCGAATTGCCAAGACAGGCATTAATTAGTAACACGAAGTTACTCAAAAGTCAAAACGGCACCTATTTCTTTCAATAGAGTTGCTGGACACATTATGTTGTTACCATGGCTTATGGAACAATGACTGTACATAATGTGCTGCCATTTGGTACTCCCGTCCCCCACGCCGATGTATCACCACTAGTGGTGCCAATTTCATGAAATTTCAATTCCAATTCCGATCCAATTCCAAGAAATTGCCAAGTAAATTTCCAATTTTGTCCAAAGCGGGCGCTATTCCAATTTTTAACGATTTTTGCATTTTTTGCGTAAATTTTAAAAGTGTTTAAAAGCGTTTTAAAGGCCTCCGTTTTAAAATTTTAAATTTTAAAGGCCTTGTGTTCCGATTAATTTCCAAAAAATGTTAAGAATTCCGTCCAAATTCCAAATTGGAATTGGACAAAAATTGGAATTCCAAGAAAAGAAATTCCGATTGGCACCAATAATCACCACGTGCCCATTGCAGTGCTGACCGTGTATCTCTGTCTGTTTGTTGCAGATCCGCTGCACAGGAGCCTCCGTGAACCCGGCCCGCTCCCTGGGACCGGCCTTCGTCATGAACATCTGGAAGGACCACTGGGTAAGGGTCAATGACGTATACGTTCCTCATACATATGCATGTTTCTAATTATGTTATAGAGCTCATTACATGTAGCTATATATGCTACCATGTAAAATGCCCCAGGCGACATACTCACAAGTCTCCTAATAGCTTCGGGCCGTCAGCTTTGGTCTGGCAGTGGGTATCCGGATATACCTAAAATATTCAAAACGGCCTACTGCCATTTTCTTTGGTCTGGAAGTGAACATGCGATACTGATAACCTCTACGGGACCACCTTGGTGCCGACTGGCGTCGTTGCCGCTACACTGAGGGAAGATTGACACCACTGAGGACTGGACCGATCACCTCCGGGACGCTTAGAGTAGACCCACCGCGATCCTCGTTCGACCCGCCTGCCCGCCCTGGTGGCCCGCATTAGCCTCCGCTCTAATCGCCGGCTACTGGCCCAGCCCGGCCCGGCCACCGGCCTTTATTACCGTAATAGCCGTGAGACGCCGGGCCGCGACCGGCACCGCCTTTGTCCCTGAGTTAGCGTCCCGCCGCCGCCGCCCCCGGCTCAGCGAACGCGTCACACTTGTCCCCTGCGCGCCGCACACGCCGCGCGGCAGGTCGCCAGATGCAGGCAATCATCATTAAAACGCATTGAGCCCGCTCCCATGGCTGAGAAAGGCTCTAGCTCACCCCTGCCCCGCTGGTCACGTGTGAGCGCCGATTGACAGCCTGCCGGCCAGAGGGGAGGGGTGTGTGAAGTGGCGAGCGGCCGCGGTTTACTGCGGGATGTCGTCCGTCGCCCGGGGCGGTGGAGCCGGCTGTTTGGGGCGCGGTTCGACCAGTCTTTGTCCCGGTGGTCGCGGCTGACAGACGGGTCCGTGGGGTGTTCTGTGAACGGAGCACGCCGCGCGGGGACGGTTCGGAGACAGAGGGAGGGCGCAGATGGCTGTCCTCCGCCGCCCCTCTCCCTCGCCCAGCTGCCGGCCGCCGGCCGCCGCTCGGTCGCTCAGTGTTTTCACGCGCTCAGTGGTGCTCAGTGTGGCGAGTCCTCACCATCTGTCGCCGGGTCCGGACTGAAACTGTGGCCTCCGCAGCGGGAGGGGCCCGTCGCACAGATAATGTTACCACACAGACCGCCGGATGGCTTTTGATATGGCTCAGCAGATGTCATAACCAGAATGACGTTCCCCGAATCGAGCAGATGGCACTGCACGAGCGACGAGAGCTGTTCGATTTTCCCACGGCTCGGTTTGAAAGGCACGCAACAGTATCATACAACGCTGCTTAAATGCTACGAAGTGAGATGGATCAAATCGATTGTTGAAAGCCTTGGCGCTGTAAACTTAACACAATTGAATTTCAATTGGCACTTGAAATGTACAAAATACAAATGAATGGCAAATTATATTTTATAATGTGCATTCATCCTGTAACAATTGCAATACTTTCCTGCTCCCATTACCTAGCTCAAAGCTACGAATTAAAAGCAGGGCTGCCTCTGATCTCCGTGTGACTTATTGTCGCCTCCTGTGTTTCAGGTGTACTGGTTCTCGCCCCTTACCGCCGCTGTGGTGGCCTCCTACGTGCACGAGTACATCTTCAACCCCAACCGACGCTACCGGCTCAAGGACACCATGGATACAGGTATGGACAGTTGCTACGCTAATAGCCTCATGTAAATTGCCGCTCTATTTGCATTATTATGCGTGAAGTAAATACATCGGTGTAGTTCTTCCCTTTTCAAGGGAAGTTTCTTTTCAGGGCGATTTGATGTTGTAGTTGTTCTGTTCGCAAAGTGCAGTCCCTCAGTTTTTTGTTTTGTTTTTGTTCAATTTGTCAGCACTGCGTTACACCTGGACCAAAGCATGCCAACTTCTTACAACGTATCTTTGACCAGTGACCCATGACAATGTCCGTCTGTCCCGTCTTCCGCCGCCACCTGGTGGCGAGCCGTTTGAAGTGACCGCTAGATGTCAGAACGACAGCCAGGCCCTCGTAGGTCACTGATTCTCTCCCCTTCCCTCCACAGAATCTCTGGGCGGTCAGAGCGATGACGAAGTGTTCGAGGAGGACCGGCCCAAGCTCTCCTCGGCCGACTACAACACGCTGCGCTCGCAGTCGTACGCCATCTACGGCGCCGGCTCCAAGCCGAGCCCGGCCGGCGGCGCGCGCTCCGTGTTCTCTGTACCGGCGTACCGCGGCGTACACCGGGCCGAGTCGGTGTACGGCGGTACCAAGTCGCTGTACGCGTGCTCGCCGCCGCCCAGCCGCGCGCACCTCGCCAGGTACAGGGCGGAGGGGAGATGCAGGGAGGATGGGCTGCTTATGTTAGATAAGCACGTGGAGGGTGTGGGGAGGTGTTGGCTAAGTTTCATCGCACGTACTGTAACAAGTCCAGTGTAACTAGAGTATTGCATTTGAATCCCCATTCGCTTGACCCTTTCTCTTGTGTTTCAACGAACTTCTCACACGGATTCTGAGAGTGAAGGTTTAAGAAAATGGTACCCAGTGATGTAACGTCATTGCAACGTGCTCTCCTTTGTTCTGTCCACATTGTACGTACGTTCCACCCTTCACGTCCCGTCCACACAGCGATATGCGCCGTGCACCCGGTCTGACGGTCGGTTCCTGGTCGACAGGTCCCAGTCGGTGTACACCAAGGACCGCCGGTGTGCCCAGGAGGGGGGCCGCGCCGGCATCACGGCCGCCCAGAGCGTGTACCCGCGGATCGGCGGCGGCGGCGGGCTGGCGCAGACAGAGTCCATGTACGCCACCCGCAGCTGCGCGCGCCAGGAGCCCACCTACGCCGACCGCCGCGCCGCCGCCGCCGAGCAGGCCGAGGCGCACAAGCCGCTGTATTCTACCAAGGAGGACGCGCTGTCCTACAGCACTGCCACCACCCAGTTCACGGCCAGCTCCCGGGCCGACGACTACGGCCATTACCCAGCGGTGTCACGGCACGACGACTACGCCGTCTACGGCAAACAGCCAGAGCTCTACTCCAAGCCGCAGTACCCGAGCTACCATTCGGCGGCTGCCGAGAACGCGCACAACCAGCGCAGTGCCGCCGGCCGGTCGCACGGCTCCGCGCCCGGCGCCGGCGGCCTGCCCGCCTACGGCGCCTACTCGGGCCGGTCCGGACCGCCGCCGCCGCCGCCCCCACCGAGGAACGGAGACATGATGTCTCCGCGGTCCGTGGCCGGATCGGAGACGACCTCCGGACTCACCACGCCCAACTCGGTGAGCTCCTACCGCTGAGCCAGAGGTGAGCTCAGCGGGTCGAAAAACAGGGGACCAAACTGAGCGAGCGAGGTGGGCTGAGTGGCCTGCTCCGCTGCCGCTTGCGTACGAGAGACTGACAGGGCTGGTCCCTGGGGTGGTAGCCTGGCTGTAGTCATTACACTGACTCATCCGATGCTTCATTTGATGCTCGAGATCGGTCCGGCCTCCTCCGAAGCCCCAACAAGTGCGGTGAGTCGAGCACGGGAACCCGATCCTGGTTGGATACGTGTTATTCCGTGCAGTCCAGCGCCGTGCTCAGCGATCTTTGTGATGATTCTAACACGTGCCACGTAGTCACGTGCGGAAGCGTTCCACTTGTAATAATACTGGATACGCCGCTGCGGTAAAGACAACCTGTGTGAAGCCATGGATTAGGTTCATCCATGGTGAAGCGGTGCGTCCAACATGAGGTAGCGTCCAGCGCCATCTATCGCACGTTTCCACAAACAAGGTTCGCACCGTCAGCGCCAGAAGTACAGAACGGGAGGGTCAGTGGCTTCTGCTTTGCCGCCGCCTTGCAGCCTGGACTGTAGTGTCCAAGCAACTGGAGTGAGGTCTACAAGTGGATTGTGTGCCACCTTCCAGAAGGAAGAGCAAGAAGAGACTCACTTCAAGAGAAGATCGGGTATCACTTTCATACCTGACCATTTCATTGTCATGTGTGGCAGTGTCATGCCGATTTGTCATGCGTCATGTCGATGTGTCATGTGTCATGCTTGTGTCATGTGTCATGCTTGTGTCATGTGTTGCAGTATGCCTTGATGTCATGTATCATGTGTTGATACTGGTATGTAGGTGAGTTAACCCGCGACCCAGCTCAGCTCACTGGTCCTGGCACGGCTGCCAGCACGCTCTGAGCGCGTTCGCATGACACCTTCTTCCGGTCAGCGGATCCAGCTCAGATCCTCCGTTTGTCGCGGCTGGCTGTGCTCGCACGCTGACTGAGTGTCAGTGTAACCGGCGGATATGCTTCCTTCGTCTCGGATCGTACCGAAACTGAGAGGAGGTAACTAGTCGCCGTGCTGGCTACGGCGCCCGATTCGAGCGATTAACGGAGAGCCCGACGGGCAGGCTCCACCTAGGCAACGAGTCTTTTTTAATCGTGTTCAGCACAGATGTCCGTTTCATTGTACCACGTGTTTTAGTTCGCTGTACTGATGTGCCAAGTCATGTGTTGGTTGTACATTTGTGTTTTTGTTTGTCAAGAGCAGAGTTGGCAGACAAAGCGTTGTAAAGACCGTAGAGATGAACCATTGCTGACGCACGGTACATGTGTAATGTTCGTGGCGGTTGATGTTTGCATCGACAGTATTGTATTGCATAGGCTGAAGAGCGAATACACTTGATAATTATTTATTGCAGTCTTTATTATTGTGCATGGTGATAACTACGATGTTCTCTTGCTAAGTTCGTGTTTGGCGTTATAGCTCATCCGTTATTATTTCAATTATATTTTTCTTGTATCTACGAGCTACTTGTTGACTAATAATTGAAACGGGCGAGTCAGTCGTTAGGAAATTGGTATGCCGGCCCCGTTGCAGCATCATAATCAGGCCTTGGCCTGGCATGCCGGGCTGAATTGGACCGATAAACATTAGCGCCGCGCCGGCCCACTGCACTGCTGGTTAGGTGCCGCTGGATGCTGTAATGACTAATGACACATTCGCTGGCTGTGTGGTATCGTGTGGTATAGCCAGCGGTCTGGAACAGCTATAACAGACGGTATGTGCTGGGTCACTGAACTTTATAGGCTCTTGCTCTGGCCATGACACCTAAATGAGGGTTTGGTAAAGCGCAATGCGACGTTTATGTCGTGTGCAATGTGGCATGTGGAAGTTTATACGAGAAAGGCAAAAACGACCGAAAATATTCGCTACGAATCACCGAGAGCAGGACGCCTTGTTCACATTTTCCTAATTTGCCATAGACATGCATTACAATCCATATAAGTTCGCTAAGGGCTGCAGAACCGGTCCAAGCACAAAGGGCGCATGGGCTGCACGCTGCTTGGTTCGGGGCGCGGGAGGCGGCGCTATCCACTGGTCACCACTGGGCGGATGTTATGTAAATGTATCGGGTCTGACGGATGTTCCAGCTCTGATAGCGCGCCGTCAGCCCGTTGATCGCGCGCAGTCGGGCGCCGAAGCCCCGCGGGAGACGGTCCCGGCGTGACGGGCGGCCGTTTCGACACCGGCCGGCACGCGAGACCTTGACGGGGCGGTAGGCGGGGTAGCGGGGGCGCTCTGCACCCTGCAGTGCACGCCGGCAGCCGGCAGTGCGGCGCAGTCCGCCCGGCCGCGCAGACATGCTGTTGGCGCTCGCCGCGCTAGTGTTCCTGGTGCTACTGCTGGTGGTATGGCCGCGCAGGCCGGCCGGCGGCCCGCCCGGTCCCACGCCGGTGCCCGTGCTCGGGACGCTGGCCTTCCTGGGCGCGCGCACCCGCACCGAGCTGTTCAACACGCTGCAAACTCTCTCGGAGCGCTACGGCCACGTGGTGGGGTTCTTCGCCGGCGCCACGTACCACGTGTACGTGGAGGGTCTGGCGGCGGCGCGGCGCGCCATGGCCGAGCCGGCGGCGCACGGACGCGCCGCGGGCTCCGCTCAGATGGCCCTGTCGTTCGGCCGGCCGCGCGGAGTGATCGTGGCCGAGGGAGACCGCTGGAGGACCAACTCGGCCTTCCTCTACGCCACCCTGGAGGAGATGATCAGCTCCGGCGAGGCGGAGCGGTTCATCTGCGAGGAGCTGACGCGGCTGTGCGACCGGCTGCGGCTGGGTACGGGCAGCGCGGTGCCCGTCCAGTCGCTGTTCCGACAGCCGTACGTGGCGCTCAGCTGGCGGATCGTCACCGGGTGTCGGCTGCCCGAGCAGCAGGCACAGCGGCTGACCGCCCTGCTAGCCGCCGAGCTGGCCGGCCTGCAGAACGGCTGGGTGGACAGCCCGCTGCTCCGCCGGCTCGCCCCCGAGCGCAGCGGGTACGCAGACGTGCTCCGCTTCAGAGACGAGCTGCGAGCCACGTTCGCCGCCACCGTCAGCGACTCGCGCTACCGGGACGGCACGCTGGTGGCGCGACTGCGCGCTCAGCGCGGCCCCGGCTGGCGGCCGGCAGACGACCAGGACCTGGTCATGTTCCTGTTCGACTTCCTGAACGCCGGCTGCGAGACGACGAGCTCCTTCGGCGAGTGGTCGCTGCTGTATCTGCTGCGGGAGCCGGCCGAGCTGGGAGCCGTGCGCGCCGAGCTCGACACGCTGGGCTTCTTGGCACGCGGCGCCGACATGGTCCGGCTGCCGCGCACGCGCGCCTTCCTGTCAGAGGTGATGCGGCGCTCGTCTCTGACGCCGGCCAGCGTGCCGCACCGGGCCACGGCGCCGCTCACCATCGAGGGGTTCTCGGTGCCTGAGGACGCCGTGCTGCGGTACGGCATCCAGTCCACCCACTTGGACGGCCGGCTGTGGCCGCAGCCGGAGCTGTTCCGCTCGCAGCGCTTCCTGCGGGACGGTCAGTTTGTGCCCAGCGACCACCTGGCGCCGTACGGCGTGGGCGCGCGCCGGTGCACGGGCCGCCGACTGGCCGAGCTGTACACCTTCCTCATGGTGAGCTGGCTGGTGCAGCAGCTGGACGTGATGCCGCCGCCCGGACAGACGCCGCCCGACGAGGACGCCGAGATCGCGCTCACACGCAACTGCCTGCCGTACCGAGCCGTGTTCAGACCGCGGGCCGACGGCGGACTCGGCGGCGTGAGGGCGCAGTGACGGGGTGAGACTAGGGATCGGGATGGCACGCGTGACGGACTGGGCACAGTGACGGAGTGAGACGTAGACGGGATGAAACAACGCCCAGTGAAGGGGCATAAGTGTCCAGCGACGGTGTTAGTGACGTGACGCAAATGTGACGACGGGTTGCAACTCAGAGTGGTGGAAGTTGAGGGGTACAGTTTATGGTGGATCGCAGTGAAGAGCACGCCAAGCACGTCGGCTAGGCAGTGTCGAGGCGTCGAGCGATCTCTTTTGCTCTTGAAGAGCAGTGAAACTCGTCATGTGAGACATTGGTCACTGAATGGACATACTTTGTCCAACATAGATGGTTACGTAGGTATGTGACTGTGTCTTAGCGGTAAAGATGTGAGATTTTTGTCCTAGATGGATGTCCGTCCCTAAATGTAACTCTCTCGGTATGGCCTAGGCGTACAAGTCAAGTACCATGTGAAATTGAAAGTGAGACACCAAAAACTGCAAGGGGTGTATCGACGGAACCGAAACTGTCAACACACCAAGTCAGTGCACAACCAGTTGATGTCCCGATAAAATTTATGCACTGAGCCCGAAGCTCTGTAAGGGAATGAAGTTGAAATACACTGCCAGCCGTTTCACGTGCTTCACCGGCCTGAGCCTTCATCAAAGCTATCCGTTCAGGTTAGTCATGGGTAGGTAAACAATAATCATATCGTCACCGTTCTTGCATCAGTCCATGGTGGTGTTACCGTCAGCCAACTGAGTAAGCCGCGCACCGCCGCGCCGCAGCAGTGAGCCTCTGCGCTGCGGTAATTCGGTAAACGTAAACTCAGCCACCGCAACACCTAGTGACCTGAGCTGAGCGGAAAGGTCAAAGAGGCTGGAACTGACCACCGTACCACCGTTCCGTGCTTCTATCCTCAGGATACTGAAATCCTTCTCCACGCCGCAACCCCCACTCCATGCTGGACAGGCACCTTTATCTCATGCGGGCTGCTCCCTTGGAGCGGCACCGCTGCTCCCGTGGGAGCGCACCCCGTAGCCGGGTGTAGAGAGTGCTTGGGGGCTGGTCGGCCTGTCCATTCGGACGGGCTCAGCCCCGGCGACACTCTAGGGTGTCTGCCCAGACCAATGTCTCCCCCTAGTTCCTATCATCCTTCCGGCTCTGAAATGGTCTTGTCAGACCGAAAGGACCTAACCCAACAAAACAAAACAAAACAAAACAAAACAAAACAAAGCAAAACAAAACAAACAAAACCAACGTACCGAAACCCTGGCAGTATTGCGACTGATGTGGAGGTGAATTTCGACAAAAAAAAAAAACATTTAGTGTTCCGATTTGTTAGCCCCGTCGCATTTACACACAGCTTTCAAAAATGTGGCGTTATAAATATTTTTTCTAGGCATGATTGGCTTTTTCGATAAGTCACATGATCGAGGAGAATCCCCTTTCCACTGTTTCCTGACCGGCTGGTTGCCAATCCCAGCCGGCGGTGCCTCACAGACACAGCTCAGCTCTGGCGCGGCATGGCAGCTGCATGTCATTGAATCAATTGAATTGCAACTCGGTCGACCGCGACGCTGAGCCGCCGGCCGCCGACACGGCAGGCTGGGGCATCAGTGGTCGTTTACAGAACCAGTTGGCGACGCTAACTCAGTGGTGGGTTCAGTGTGGAGCCAGTCCCACCACCCCATGCCGCGCGCCGGCATCCATCAAACTATCGCGCCAGGTCCGGTAACAGCGCTGATCGGACCGAGCCACCCAGGAGCTGGGGTTTGAGCGAAACAGCCTTAACCCGCGCCCTGGTGGGGTCTGTTTATAACGCGACCTGGTGGGGGGGGCTATTTTTGCCCCCCCCCCCTCGTATCTCCGAAACTACTGGACGGATCCGAAAAGTTCAAACGGCGTTCGAAAGGCCTGTCAAATTTGTCGAGGGAAACCAAATTTTATTGACCTCGGGGTCACCGATGACGTCACAGGTCAGGTCAAAGATGAAATGTTTCACCGTTCACGAGTCTTCTAGGGAATGCGCTATAACACCGAGAAAAACGCATTTTGTCGGGAATCAGCGATAGGGCGTCAGTTGCCTAGTAGATATGTTGCTGTTAGAGGTCACTGGTCATACCAGGTCAGGTCACAGGTCAGGTCACCAAAGGTCACCAAGGGTCACCACATGAACCCAACTTTACTAAGGTTATGCGATGCATGTTTTATGGCCAGTTTTTCATTTCCAACTCAATGGTGTTGGTTATAAGACCATCAGGTACGGTTTAGGTCACTTTCTGGTGGAGGTCAGGTCAAGGTCAGGTCAAAAAAGGTCAAATTTCAAAGTTGATATTTTTGCATAAAATGGGTATTGATTCGATGCAGCTCGTCACGGGGAGTCTAATGGTGGTCTTTGTTTTGCGCTACGAGGTCTAGAATTGCTGAAAATTGAGTTTGAAAATTTGACGTCATCAATTTTGAACAGTTTTTTCGCTATACCTTGGCCAAAAAAAGAGGTATCGATCTCAAATTTGGTATGTAGATAGAAGGCGGTAAGGACTATCACATATATTCCGGGTTTTTCGAAATTCAAAAAACTTTTTGGATTTTTTGGCTATTATATTCAAAAAATCTATTTTTTGATTTTTGGGGGTCAAAATCCAAAAATTTCAAAAATCCGAGATAGCAGTTTTGTAGCCCTGTTCATTCTACAGCTTTTATGTCTGTATCATTTTTCTGTATTTGCAAAGCTATAGGCCTGACAGCTCTTCCCGCGAAACCCTTTTTTGGGTCGAAAACGGCAGAACATGACGTCACTCTGACGTCATTTCCGGCCAACCTATCATAGCCTTTGGAAAAAATTTTGGTCACAATGTGTAAAATTGATGTCCGGGAGGGTACTGAAAGTTTGGTGACGATCGGCGCAGTGGTTCTGGAGATATATCGAAAAGTCTGGAGGGGGGGCAAAAAATAGCCCCCCCCCCCCCACCAGGTCGCGGGTTAACTATCGCCGGCCCAAATACGGCTCACACTCACTTGCTGAAGACGGTGCCTTCCGCGGGAAGTTGCTTTCACTTTGGAAAAAAAAATCAATGCCTAGCTCGGCGAAAACGATCATTGCATCTGATCTAAGCCGCTCATTATGTTACCATGCTGACTGTCATCTGGTTTTCGTCGGTCATTTGAGCCATACCTACGGTGTATTGTTATTCAAATGTTTGTTAATAACAAACATGAAGTAATGATAACATATTCTTATCTACGCCGTAACTTTTTAACGTTTCCTTTGAGAATGTCAGTTCATCTTTCGTACTAAATCTGAGCTGTGCTCTCTGCTCAACCCCTCACTCAGCGGGGACGGTGCCTGCGCGGATCTCATTTGCACTGGATCGCCGGGTCGGTCCACCGGGCCGGACCGCCGCTCCATATGATAAACAGAGGCCACCGAGCACCTGCAGTCGCTGGGCTGTGGTTCGCGCCCGGAGCCCGGAGACAGCTCATGAAAACGTAATAAACAGACAGCCGAGGCCGCTCGCGACAACTAAAGGGAGAAAACGCTGCGGGACAATAAGCTAAACTCGATTGATCAATTTACTTCTATTATGTATGTTTACCACGAAACGATCAAACGATTCTTAAAATGAGATAGCGGGTCATTTCGACCTACTGTAACGCATTACTGCCGTGCACATGTTTGTTACTTCAAATTTGTATTCATCTCCTCGTACAAGTGAGTTTCTGAAGGTTGTATCGACTCACGATCTTCACAAGTATCTTCCTAAGTTCACTGGCTGGTCTGTGTATGTGGGGAGGGACCGTGAAGCACGCCGGAAAACAGGGACAGGGACGGCAGCGGACTGGCCGGATGGTCGCGACATCTACATACTCCAAACCGTAATTTCACCGAGCGTCCGCTCGTGGCGTCTCAGTCGAGCCGTGCGGTCGTAATATATCTTCGCAACGACCCACGGCTCCATGTTTTGTCTCTGGTTTAATTTAACACTGGGGACAGCAACATAATTCCTCCACTTTATCTTCATTTAGAGCTTTGTGGTTTGAGCCAGCCGGCTGATAGAACTTAGTCGGGTTTCGTTTAACAAATAGATGGGCTGTGGCAATAAACGGTTGTATTCAATTACGGTCCCCATTTAACATTCAAGCGGATTCGACATCGGCCCAGTTTCGTCCACAGTGATGTGGAAATATTCGGACATGGAGGCTGTTGGACTATTGCCAAGGTTGTTTATCGTAGTTGAATAATCCAGACATGGAATTTATGGCCAACAAGTAAAGCTGTTCGGGAAATAATTGAAAATTTGACACAGCAAAGTTCCGCTATCGCCAGCCATTATTTACGCTAATGCCTAATAGAAAAAAAATACCGAATACAACCTACAATGCGTTAACTGTTAACACCACAGGAGCGTTTAGATAGGTCATCGATAACATGCAGCTATGATCGCAGTGTTTGTACGACAGATCACAGATATTCACCTCAGCCCGGTTCAGGCGGTAAAGCTCTTCAGCTTCAACACGAACCTCATGCAAAGAGCCATGAGCAGACCTCACCATCAACAAGCGACCCACCTCCCCTTCTTACACGTATTTGGTGAACTCAGGGAGCAACAGATTACGAGACAGAGCTTGCACTCCACTCTCGGCACACAATGTGGGCCAGAGCGACTCGCCTTGACCACTGCAGCCAGCAGACTCGGTGTCCGGCCGACTCAGCGTGGTACAGAACGGTGCTGAGACGTTCCATGACTCGTATCTCGGCGATCACTGCTCGCTGTATACCCACCAGTCGCGCTCGTAGCCCTCCAACACGTGTCCGAGAAGCACCTTTCTGCGGTTTTCACAGTACCTGCCGCCCACAGGAGAAGTCTTTTGAGACGGGACGGGGGTGACGGATCAAAGGAAGGAGGACTGGGCTGTGCGAGGACGCAGCGGGGCTGGAGGAGGGTGACGACAGCTCTCACCTGTACTTGTCCTGGACAGTCTGTTTGATGTCAGCTAGCAGCTGCTGGGTGATGTCCCGCTCCAGGTACTCGGAAAGCAGCTCTGTGCAACGCTCCAGGTCCTTCTGATTCTCCTGAGGGGATGAGGGAAGGAGGTCAGCCATCAATACCGCTTCTGTTCAGAGCCCGGTGGTTTTCCTGAGCGGACGATTATTCGTTGTTCAAATATCCATGGAGTATAAGCCAGTGGAAAAAAGACAGCATCCAATTAGGACAGGCTGGGGTGACACCCACCTCAAAGATGGTGGACTGGTTGTTCTTCTGCAGGTAGTAGGCGAAGACGTAAGTGTACATGAGCGTTTGTCGACAGGAGCATAGCACGTCCACCGCCTTCTTCAGAAACTGCACCTGTAAATGTCACAAATAACATCAACTATCTGGCAAGCAACCAGCTATATGCACTCAGAAAATACTTTGAGAACATTTCTGAATAAAGACTCAATTGAGTGCTAAATAAGCCTCAAATGTATCTGATTTTAAAAACGGTTTCAGTAAGGCTTCCTTTTAGGGCTCATGTACTTTTAGCCCGAATACTGGATTCCAGTGAGACCGAAATCGGGGATCGGGCTGAAAACTGGTTTCATAGTGAGACTAATTTTAAAGCTTGAGCACGAGTAATGGGTACTCACTGAGATCTGTTTCTGCGATCAATGGCGTTGCTCAGAAAGTATTCTCAAAATGTGTGGCCTGTTTTCAATAGGGGACATTAGCTCGAAAGTCTCTAAGACCGAAAATGGAGAAACTGTTTTCTCAGTGTGACAAAGAAAAATCTCATCAGAAATCTAAGTAGGTGGATAAATTCCTGAGAGTGTATCAAAGTCATCCTTCTTCCAGCTATTCTCTGGACCCAGCATTAGTACCTCGATCCAGCTCATGTTGTGCTGCTGCATCTCCTCCATTTTCTGCTGGACGGACGCGTACAGCCGGCTCTCGAAGCGCAGCGACTGACTGTGGTTGATGAAGCGGTTGAAGTAGAACAGGTAGCGGTTGAGGGCGGCGCGCGACAGCTCCTGGGCGTCGCGCGCCGCCCGTGCCTCGGCCTCGTCGAACCGGTTGCAGCTGTACCTGAGGGTGACGACGCAACATAAGCACAGTGCTCCAGAGTCGAAGAAGCCAGTGGCGGATCCAGGGGGGGGGGGCAAAATGGGCATTTGCCCCCCCCCAAACGGCATGATTTTAACATTACGCCTATGGACGATGCATGGAAAGAATCGATAAATTTTTATGGTTTGCCCCCCCCCCAAACCTCTGAGCTGGATCCGCCTCTGGAAGAAGCAATGCTACATCCAATGCCCTAAAACAGTTACATCTGTATTCTGTACCTGAAGATCCTAAAGGGTACTTACATGAAATCGGACAATGAGATATCGGAGACCTTCATTGAAATCAGTTTAGCACATAACAAAAACATGATATGGTGCGTTTCTCCTGAAAGTGGGGTTACCTCAACGCCCACAAAACCTTGTCAACACAGCCGCGGTACCTGATCGATATCTGACGCAGATCTTTTCAGGTGTCAGGATAGGACATAAGCCCAGACCAGGGTAGTGTCATGAGTCTGATATTATGGTACCGTCGCGGGCTCGTGGCCAAAGTTCGGCGGGCCAATGACCGGCTTGGGACGAGTTTGAGGGCTCGTCCATCACCGTGTCCCGAACTCGGGAAATGTGCCGCCAATGCGCCCCAAAGATCGATGTGACGGACGGTAAACTAGCGGCAGAACAGGACGACTTTACAGCCTCACAGGGCGGAGCGACCGGCCGCTGTGACCGGAGTAACAACGGTGGTTTGAAATTCGGGCGCCCGGTACGAATAGGGATGTAAAGAAACTTACGATGTGGTCGCATAGTGGAATAGCAAACCACACGGATACGGCAGTCGAGTTGGCGAAGTCAAAGTCGTCGAAACTTTTCCGGATTTCATAGAACCGAATCGATGCTGCAGTCCGACCGTTACCACCAACGCACGCACAGTAATGGCTCGGGTGCACCGACGGGCTGAGTGCAGTGGCGGCGGTGGGAGAGTAAGGGGGGAGGGGGGCTAGCCGGGCACGTGACTCACCAGGACGATCCGTGCGGCTCCCAGGGTCCGAGGCACACCCAGCAAAAGTCCGCCCGGCAGCTCTGGTTCTTGCAGATCATGTGGTTGCACCCGCCGTCCTTCTCAATGGTGACCTTACACTTTGGACATTCCTGCCGGAAAACGTGGCGAAATGCCGTGCGAATGGTGCAAGTGAATTTTCTTGAATGAAAAACTGATTGTGTAGTTGGTTTCATTCACCTAGATATAGAAACGATTACAATCTCCATCCCTAATGGTCAAGGCTGCCTCTTATGTTCCTAAATATCACAACGTCACATACCTTGGTGTTTGCGGAGAGCCAGTTGAACGTCTCCGAATCGTCGTCGCACTTCTTCCGCCACCGTTTGAGCAGGTGACACCGCACAGGCTCGTGCCACAGGTCGCCACACGCGAAACAGAAGCGGTGTCCACAGCTACAGAGGACTGGCCGGGCGTCCGGATAGGCTACCAGCACCGCGCGGCCGCAATCCGGGCTGGGGCACCAACACAGCCGGCGGTTACACTGCGGACAGCACAGCATAGTCGGCGGTTACACTGCAGGCAGTACAGCGCGTCAGACAACAGTTACACTGCGGACACCAGCACAGTCGGCGGTTACACTGTGCAGTGTGCACAGGCAGAGGTTACACTGCGGACAGTACAGACGGTGGTTACAGCGCAGACGGCGGTTACAGCACAGGCGGCTTACCCGATTTGATTATGATTTTGTCGTTTTATCGGAGACGTGGCTGAAATCATCTGTACCAAACCGCTTACTCACTTTTCCAGGTTACTCTTTGAAACGTTCTGACCGCTCATATGCGCCACTCGGTCACGGTGGTGTCGCCATTCTGTTCCGTGACTCATATGTGCAGAAACCGATCAAAGTCCCTCTCTCTGACGATCCAAACTGTAAGCTAGAATCGCTCTGGTCACTGTTTACCTGGGATAAAAATCGTAGATTAATCATTGCCGCTTTGTACCGCCCGCCTCGTCGCACCGCCGCTGCACTCGATGCCGACTTCACTCTTTTAGAGCAGCAGTATCAGCATGCTCTGATTCATTGCCCAGAGTGTGACGTAGTGCTTGCCGGAGATTTAAACTGTGACTGGCTTGCGGCTGGACCCTCGAAGCGAGCTCTCAGCGACTTTGTATCGAAATATTTTATGTTTCACCACATCAACGAACCGACATTCTCATCCGGCTCTGCCATAGACGTCATCATCACTAACCGAGAGATCGTAGCTCGAAGGGGAACTCGTTTTTGCCATTTTAGCTCTCACCTTTTTACTCGTGTTCTGATCAGTGTCCCTCGTTTTCGTCTCAAGCCACGCGTCGTGCAATGTCGTTCTTTTAAACGCTTCAACATGCAGTCTTTTGATGCGGATTTACTTGCTATCGACTGGTCCTGCGTCTTTGTAGCCTCAAACATTTCTGATGCATGGTCTCATTTTATTCGTCTTTTCGCCCCCATTGTTCAGCGTCACGCCCCTGTCCGAACTGTGAAACTGCGCAACCCCTCCGCTCCCCCCATCTCGGACGACACGCGTCAGCTTCTGGCTGACCGCGCCCGAGCGCTGCGCCTGTGGGGTCACGGGTCTGATGGGTACCGGGAGGCGAACCGTGTGGCCCGCGCTGCCTTCAGAGCAGACAAGCGGCGCCATATCGGACACCGCGTGTCTCAGCAGGGACGTGGGTCTGTCTGGCGCTGCGCGGCTGACACCTTGGGCAGTAAAAAGACAGCGTGCACGATACCACCTACCATCTCCGCCGAACAGATGAACGAATTTTTTGTCCATGTCGGCCCACGCGTTGCCGCCGAGCTCGCCGCGCAGGGTCCGCCCCCCTCACTTCCCCCGCGACTGCCCAGGGTGGGAGCCTGCGCCTTCCGGCTACATCCGATCACGCTCAGCACCCTACATGCCATCATCAGCTCCATGAGCAACTCCCCGTCCCGCGGATCTGACGGACTTTGCATTCGAACCATCAAGCTATCCTTCAACGCCATCAGTCACGTCCTCCTCCATATCGTCAACCTCTCCCTCATCTCCAATATCTTCCCGGAATCCTGGAAGCATTCCCTCGTCCATCCCATCCACAAGTCCGGTGATCCTGCCGATCCTTCCAACTACCGTCCTATTTCTATCATCCCAGTCCTTGCCAAAATAGTGGAGCGGGCAGTTCAGCGCCAACTCTACTACTACCTTTCCTCCAACCATCTCCTCTCCCCAACCCAACATGGCTTCCGTCCGCAGCACTCTACCGAGACCGCCCTCACGTGCGTCACCGACAGCATCCTTGCTGCTACAGATTCTGGGCTTCTCTCCATTCTTTGTCTCATTGACCTTAGCAAGTGTTTCGATGTTATCAGTCATGCTAAATTGCTCGAAAAACTCCAGCTGCTGGGCGTCGACACATCCTGGTTTCAAAATTATCTCTCCCGTCATTCGCAGAGTGTAAGCCTCACTTCCTCTGATGGCCGCGTCAAAATCTCACCTCCTCTACCCATCAACCAGGGCGTTTTTCAAGGTTCTAGCCTCGGCCCTGTCCTCTTCTGCGCGTTTGCCAACGACTTGAGCTTGTACGTCTCCGATGGACTGGTTATCCAGTACGCCGACGACACCCAGGTCTTGGTTTCCGGCCCTAAATCTGCTCTTCCAGCGCTTGCATCGCGCATGGAAAGCACCCTTTCCTCTCTTGGCAACTACTTCCTTGCGAACGGCTTAAAGGGACCCTCCCACCTTAACATTAGATTTGAGTTGAGATAGCCAAAATGGGGTCCCTGGCTCACAATTACCGGTTTCGGCACTCACAACATCGAGAAATGCCTTAAATCGGAAATATTGAATTTCAAAATTGCAGCATTTTGATTCAGAGGGGCTAATGCTTAGGAATACCCCTCTGAATGTGTGACGTCAGCGCAAATATCTAACGATTTTTAAATGTTTGACTGAAACGTTTTGTAGCACGCGGTGGTATATGCTATTTGCGCGCAACATCTGCCGCAAACGCCGCACTTCTAAAATAAAGTCGCTAGAAACAGCGGAGATCCCAAAAAAGTAAACAAAAGTAAAAGTATAATATCTTGAAAACCGCTGAGTATTTTTCGGTGAAATTTGGTAGATATTCGTTTTCGCTCTTTCTGAACCGAGCGACATCACTTTAATGCCAATTCATAAACTTTTTTGAAGGTGGGAGGGTCCCTTTAAAGGTTAACGTAAACAAATTCGAACTCATCACTTTTGGTTCTAGACAAAATTTGCGCAACCTCCCGACGATCAAAATCAGATACCAGGACACGTGCCTGACGCCCAGCACTGAGGTCAAAAATCTTGGTGTGGTCTTCGACCAGCACCTGTCATGGGACGCGCACGTGAGGGCTGTCTCGCGTAGATGCTGCGGTATCCTCGCAACACTATCCCAGCTCCGCCACTTCCTTCCTCCTGACACTCTTCCCGAGATAGTCACCGCCCTGGCCGTCTCGCACATCCGCTATTGCCTCTCTGTTTACGGCAGCGGCAGCGCTGGCAACCTCGCAACCATCCAGAAGCTGCTCAACTTTGCGGCTCGCGTGATCGCGGGAAAACGAAAGTTTGACCGCGTGTCAGCTGTGCGAGACAGGCTGGGGTGGCTCGACTCGTCTCAACTCTTCCAATACCAATCCCTCTGCCTCCTTGACAAAGTCCTCTCCTCTAGCCAGCCCGAATGCATTGCCCGTCAGGTCTGCCTCAACCGGGACCATCATGGCCATGTCCGGCACACCAGACAGGACGATCTCCTGCACATGCCACCCATCCGTTCGGAGGCGGGCCGGCGACGGTTTGTATACCGCTCGCCCCACCTCATGAACGATCTGCCCATGTCGGTGCGGAACCAGCGAGGTCCGCGGTTCAGGCGAGCCCTGAAGGCCCACCTACTCTCGAGACGAGACACGTAATGAACGCGTTTTTTATCATGATGCCGTGCAGGTGGTGTTTTTTTTATCCTGAGCTATATGTATATTTCAGGTTGTGTAACATCGTGAGTGTATATTTTACCCTGCATGTTATGATCCGATTTTATTGACGTGAAGGCCATAATAGCCACTTGTCTTGTGGATGGCTCTTTAACCCGCGCCCCAGTGGCGGTCTCAGCCAACTTCGCCCTAGTGAGGGGGGGGGGGGGCATATGTTACCACCCACCTCTATCTCAAAAACTAAGAGGGCTAGAAAGACGCGGTAAAAAGCAGTCGATAGCTCTCAATGCGTACGTTTGAAAGTATTTCGGTCATTTTTCACCTTAGAGCAATATTGGGGTCACCAGAGGTCATCAAAGGTCAAATTTTGCCAATTGTCATTATATTTCTCAGAAAACATGCCGCTATCTCAGGAACTATGGTAGCTAGAAAAACGGATGGAAAAGCAAACGATAGCTTTTGAACTCTTGTTTTGAAAAGGTTATTATCAATATTGACCTCAGGTCAACGGTTTAGCCTGCAGAGGGCAAAAACTCCAAAAATAGCTGTTTTTACGAAAAGTGTTTTTCGACAATAACTTTCGACTACAAAAAGCCACGACATTTCTATTTTCAGAATCGTGTTCCCCTTGCCGAGACGCGTCGAATGAACTATAATTTGACCTCGAAAGGTCAACTTGAAAATTTGACCTCAGGTCAAGGTCATGGCCTTACCGGCAAAGGTCATGTTGCATATCAGTGGATGCGTCTCAACAAGACAAACACAATGAGACCATCCCCAGCGTTCTATCTCTTTCCAATCGCGAGTTATTGGCAAAAAACTGTTTGTAGCCTCAAGTGACCTCAGATGACCTGTCTAGAGGCTATCAGCAAAAATGACACCTTGGTCATCACGAGTGGACTAAATCATTGTGATTCTGAAATATTTGGACTGTTCCGATGCGTACACACGGATCTAGAGGCATTTTCATTTTTCTCCATTGACTTGTAATGGAAAGGTCACGCCACTGACCTGACCTTAGGTCACGGATATAAAAAAAATCCGAGATATACAAATTGTAGGCGCCCATAACAGCATGCAATCCACCAAGTTTAAAACCTTTCTGACAAAGACTGCAGGCTGGACATGATTGCAAACTTTTTTAGGCTTGGTCAGTTAACTTGACCTGGTGACCTGACCTGACATGACCTGTGGTCAAAAATTTCACACATTACCCAAAATTGATGAACAAAAAGCTATGCCAAGCGGCGCGGCGCTACGCGCCGCGGTTTTTTATTTATACGCAAAAAAACGCGACAGGGTGGTAACATATGCCCCCCCCCCCCCCCACTGGGGCGAAGGTTAATAAACTACTACTACTACTAACACTGTGAACAGAACCGGCGGCGGTTACACTGCGGACACCAGCACAGAAGGCAGTTATATAGAGCAGACGGCGGGTACTCTGCGCCTCTGCAGACACCAGCGCATACGGCGGTTACACAAATCTATCTTCTGACGTGCAATCACGTTATTTTTTTTCGTAGACTAGTAAGTGAAAGAAAGAGGTCGCTCCCGCAATCCCGCACCGCTATAGGCTCAAGATGTCATACCGCAAATTCTGGGTAACACATCATCGATACAAATAGTTCGACTCCGGCCTTCTTCACCACTAGCCCTATATTCTTCCAGCACGCGTGTTTTTGCTAGTTTGTAATTTCTAAAAGCGTTGCGCCGTCGAGAACGCAGCAAGTTAGACTACGTAGTCTGTTTACCTCAGCAGCGAGACGGCTGTTTGGAACGGACAAATCCGATAAACGATCAACTTACGGAGCTCTCAGTTTCCGGGAAGAGGATACGAAGGCACAACAGGCGCTACGAGTGGGCGAAGTATCCCAGCTATGGGGCGAGCGATATACTGGCTCAGCAACGAAATGAGTGAATTATCTTTTACTTGACAAGCCGTTTTATTAAAACAATTTCGTAGTAAAACGCTCTACGCATGGTTCAATTCGCCAGATTTGATAGTTCTCAATCGATATTTTGATACATTTGTACATACTTAAAGTACTCGATGGCTCGAAATCTGAATGGCCATGAGCGTGGACTGTCATCGGGTAATCCACCCCGCGCCGGTCCCCACCTGTACGAATGTGTCGGTGATGAGGCGCTGATATCGGGCCAGCACGCGCGGCTCCGTCACCAGTCGCAGCACCGTCTCGTCGTCGACCAGGATGTCACAGCCGTGAGCGGCGCAGGAGATGGTGCAGCCGACGCCGTCCTCCATCACCCGGGTGGTGAGGTAGCCGGACCAGCAGTCCGAGCAGAACCGGTGACCACACGCCAGGCCGGACATAGCCTGCGGAGGGAGTCAGGACGGCATGGGCTAGATGAACTGCTCATCGTTTGAAGGTTCTCGCTTACATTCTACCAGCTAAGATGTCCACATGCTGACATACGACTTCTCATTTTCATCAGTTGGGCTCAGCCTCTCCTTACTTTACCCCGCAACGGTAAATAAAAATCTTACAGAATGCAAGCGATTTTCATATTAGCCGGTGGTAAAATGGAAGCTCTGACTCTGACAGATGATTCTGAAGAACTGGACTGCGACTGACTCACCAGTGGGGACCGCTCGTAAGTTCGCCCTGCAACTCACCGAAGAGGGCTGCTCGGTGAGGCAAATCTCACACTGTTCAACACCGCCCAACTGGGGTTGACCGGTCGCCTGAAACGAGCTCCCATCAGCAGCCGACAGAGCAAGTAATGTGCTCGTACATGAGTATATAATTGAGCACTTGCATAAGATGAATAGCGACATGTCAACGTACACAAACATGGCATCCGGAAAAGCGAAGTGCCTTGTTCCTAATTATCTGTCGGCGTCAACATTGCACACGAGGCATGGACAAATTGAACATGCTCACATGTGTACGTTTGCTGTTTGCGATTTAGTATCGCATTTACTGCTTCTTAAGGCTAAATAAATTATTTCAAGCATTCCTTGATGTTTATTTACATAGCTTAACTAGCATACGGAAGGACGGTTAAAATTACCCAAAATAAATATACCTTACGTATCGAAGCAGACCTTGTTTGTTATGAAGGGACTGACTACATGAGCTTCCCTGAAGAGCTGTTCTTGGTCCGTATCATAAAATCTTTCCAAAAGCTTGGCCTTGTCCCAGTTGAAATGATTCAAGAGGATTCGTACCATCGTTGTTGGCAGCTGAAAAATAGAGCACTTCAGTATAAAAACTCAAACAAAATGTTGCAACATAAGATATATTGTTAGGCTTAAGAATAGTGGGCCTATTTCACGTTCCGTTTTTTCGTTTTGTCATTTTTTCATTTTGCATTTTTTTCATTTACGAACGAATATTACTATCAACCAAACGATATATTATGCGCCGTGGTAGTGTTGCGCTAAAATAGCGTGATAAAGAGCCACACCACACAGACAATGCCTCATCCACGTGCAAGGGCTCAAGAATATGATATTCCAACCACGCTCGTCTGTACGAGATAAATATGACACTGGTTGTGCAGTGAACATATGTACGGCTTCACTGTGGTTCCGACTGGGAAATATACCTCAGCGAGGACGGCGTGGTTAACACACCAAGCGCAATGCCGTGCCGTTCCAGCCCATGGCACTTTAATCCACCCGCTGAGCGGGCGGCATACATATTGCACTTTCGGGGCCATCAACTGCACCCTGAAGCCGCCGCCGGGTGGACGTGAAATAGTGGCCCGGGCTGCGGTCCAGGCGCCCCGCGACCTCCTATACATACATGCATGCATGCACGACCCCAGTATGTATTTTCTGTGCCACCTGCTGCTCTGGGTCACGTCACTTAACTATACATCGTGGCAACGTAGGTTACATTGGTATGGAAAAAAGGAGAACGTTTTGGTTGGGGAAACACATTGCGGACGGTATGAGAATTCATGCCGGACGGGGTCACACGGCCGCCGCCGGCCGGTCACCTGGTATACATAGGTAGGTATCGAATCCATCAGGTTGGATTTGAATCAGGGTATGAATGAATTGAATCAGGGTATGCGAGTACAGCCACAGCCCACAGCGAATGCGGCCGTAGCCACTGGTCAGTGGTCACTGAACAATGGACGGGGTGGTTACTGGATGCGATAGGCTCCCACGTTGTTATTTGCTCCCGGGTTAATATAAACCGGTTTAACGTAACTTTTGCATCCCGGCCAAAATTGCCGGGTTAACTGTCCCACCGCTCGAGACTGGCGCTAGGCTGGCCGAGCAAAAAAAAAAAGTCAGCGGGTGCGGTGGTAGACGGTAGTCGGTAGATCAACGGGATACAGTCAGTAGTTACGAGGGATACGGTGGGAGCGCGTTAGATATTTGGTGTATGTACAGGTCTCGCGGGTTTTAGCAGTAGGTTTTGCACCTAGAAAATTTAGTGTACTTCAGGCTATATCTTCGTCGTCTTAAGCTTTTAAGTGTTGAAGATGCGATCGACTTGTTGGGTAACAAGCCGGCCATGATCGTGTAAAATGGCTTCATCGTAGATCGATTAGTTTCTGAGATATAACCGGAAATGTAAAAGTGCAAAACCTACCGCTTAATCTCGCGAGACCTGTACATACATAGATGGGGAAGGGAGCCGACCGTTCCCCTTTGACCAAAACGCAGAAAATGGGCGGAACGTTTCAAGCAGCGATGGAAATGT
Organism: Amphibalanus amphitrite; assembly: GCF_019059575.1. Classification (NCBI taxonomy): domain Eukaryota; kingdom Metazoa; phylum Arthropoda; class Thecostraca; order Balanomorpha; family Balanidae; genus Amphibalanus; species Amphibalanus amphitrite. Next base: position 57,979 of record NW_024882602.1, on the reverse strand, counting down.
AGTTAGAAAAAAATGCATGCTTTACCGATTGCTAGACATTACTTCGCCATTTGTAATGGAATTTTGATTTAAATGACGAATGCTTAGATCGCATAAAGTGCTGGAAAGGCTTTAGCATTCGCCACCCCAGTGACGTCATCTGATCGCGTTTCAACTTTCAAGTCAGCTGACAAAAGTCATGCATACCAAAGCGATCCCGAGACCTGTTTTTTGTCAACAATTTTAGCGAATCCAATATGCAAATACGTACCACTGCTTCACTTCAAACGCAATAAATTTAAAATTAGTTCGTCAATCTAACGAATATAAGCAATTGCAGATCTATCGGCAATCAAGGGAGACACAATCTCCAGCCAGCCAAGGCCTTACCTTCATGATCTCGTTCACTTGATTGATCTCCGCAAGCATGAATTCTACTAATTCATCGGCAGAAAGAACATCAAAAATATATTCATCGTCTTCTTGATTTCTAGATTCAGACGTCGATGCTTGCGGCTCCGGATGATTGTTGAGATTGATCTCATCCTCGCTGGACACATTCCTAGAATCAAGCTCGCACATCGAATGTTCGTCTCCAGATCCTTCATTATATGGAATAGACCCATTATTGAAGTTCATGACATGACACTTTGGAGGACATCAGCACACAATGATACATTAATTTCCCTTATCTATTCCCACGCACGCCATCACCCCAACTCCTAAATTTTGTTTATGCCGCGGTGCCATTGGTGAATCAGCTGATTCAGTGCTGCCACCTTTTCTAGCGGAAATTTTGCGAAAACTTGCGAAATTTCTCAAGACATAAAAGGGTCATCATTGGTTCTGCAATTGCTTACTTTATGCTTAGGTTTATTGCTAGTTGGAATGACAGTTACCTATTTCGAATTTCAATGGCTATGCACGCTTCGATAAACTGGATAAAGGCAAAAAGTGGCAACAAAATCGGGTTCCGATGGCGATGTCTATGCCCGATCTTAGGAAGATATCGTGTAAATTACTGCTAACATAAGAATCGAGGAAGAGGGAGGTCCCAGCCCACAAAGTACCCTCCCGTGTGCGCTGCCTCTGCTCTGCCTGCCAGCTGTCGCCGCCGGCTGCTGGTCCCCGCTCTGCCCTCTCCCGTCGATCAATGGTTGGGAGTGGCGTCAGGTGCTGCCGCCTGGCGGGAGGCTGCCGAACTACGACGAGCGGCGGCGGCTCGCCGGGCTGGGAGTGGGGCGGAGAGCGGCGGCGGCGGTCGGCAAGGCGGCAGCGACATGCAGCGGCGCGGTGGCTCGAGTACCGCGGTCGTGCTTCTGCTCCTGGTGGCGGCGCTGATCGGTGAGTACCTCGGCCAGACGGTGACCGCCCAGGACCAGAGGACGAGGTACGGGCGACGGCGCGGGTCAGACTCAGGGTATATTGAGTGAAGACTCACCGGCTCCGGCTGCCTATAGGACGGCAAACAGAACGGTTTGTTGCGATGCTGCATGCATGTGCGCTGCATGCGTTACAAGCGCATTGAGACCATTCGGCGCATCCGCTGCGACTCTTGGTGCTCCCTTCCTTTTTGCAACCCCTCAGATGCTATGACTTGGCTGCGAAACGTTCAGTTGGATCTGGGTCACCTAACCGACCGCCGGATGCTCCCCGCGTACCCAACGAAGCAGCAGCGACCGCTCTGAGGCAAATGGACCGTCGACGTCAGAGGTGTTGGATGGGCGCTAGTCGGGGGCTCGTAGAGTCGTTAGACTGGAAAAGGGAGTTTTAATACGCTTCATTCCGGTTACGTGCACTACTAGACGTCTCGTCATGTTCTACATAAGTCGAGCGCGACTATAGGTACTGGCCAGAGTAAATTCGTCCTTTTTATCCTTAGGACGAACTCACCATCATCCTTGATGACACCTTCCTGTTTCGGGACGACGGCTTCCAAGCTGGAACCACAGGACATGCTCCTCAGGAGTGACCGTTTCAGTGGCTGAGTGGTCTGCCCCACCGGAACATGCCCGTCCCAAGGGACGACTGACGAGCTCAGTCACTGCGACTCACTCATCCGTCTAGTCTGCCCAATGTCTTCCCTAGCTGTCTCCTGTCATCCGATGTCCCGTAAGAAATGTTAGTTAAGTAGCACCACACACTTGCTCATATCACCCGGGGTCGGGTCCGGGAGCGCGCTGGTCAGTGCCGGCGCGGGGCAGTGACCTGACCTGACCGCCGGAGGGGCCATGACGTCATCGGCGGGCGGCCACGCGCTGGGGTGTCGGGCTCACTTCAGGCAGCGCGAGTGAGCCGGCCAGGTCGGGATGGCTGTGTTTGTGACGGAGGTGATAGCAGCTCACAGCCTTTTCCACCCACCTACCCGGCCCCATCTCAGCAGTGCATTCCTTCTCTCAACTGTTTTCTGTTTCGCCTCAGTGCACTCGGTCGCCCGTGTCTCTCGCTCCGTTCGTCAGAATGCGAGAGGGAAGGTCAGGTGAGAGAAACGGGTGGGGGGGGGGGGGCGATCATCAGCTAACGGTGACTGGTGAGTGACTGAAGCTGATGATGTTCACACCTTCACGGGATTGACCTAAAGATAGCAACGTGCATGGTCTAAACGGGTCCTGTAGAAAAAAGACTCAGCAAAAGAAAGCTAACATGCATAGTTTGCGTCGCGCTCAACAATGTTCAACTCGCAAAAGGCCGAACTTTTGGAACAACTATGAGCAGTTAGCTGAAGTTTTATATAATGACGTCATGCTCTATGATTTGTGGCGTATTAATTTCGAAGTAATTTTAATAGACGTTATTGACCGAGCCCTGTCTTGGTCTGCAGAGGTGCGGAAACCCGACTGATAATGGGAAACAGCGCGTGTAATATAACAGAGGCTCGGTCACGTCAGTGTGCATTGCGGGCCGCGCCGCGGCGCGGTGGTGATGGTAACATACCGTTTGCTGATACTTCTGATGCTTACCTATACCAACCGGGAAGTGCCCTGTGTCATAGCTATCCGTCTTTTTGCAGCCACCAATGACAGCCGAGCTATACATTTGGTCTTACCCGATATGAGCTCATACACGTATCCAATGGCCGTCTACATTGTTTGTCTTATACCTATCTTACACACCTTGCCATAGTTATCTCAAGCGGTTTGCTGCAAGTGCATTCTTACGGCTAAGCTAGGGGACTGACAACCCGTCGCTGTTCGGTCCCTTATGAAGCAAGTGTTTTGTGGACAATGAACACTCAACAGTCTGTCCTTTCCCACCGCACTGCGACGAATAATAAAACTTAACTTTCAGACGGATTTCAATTTAACCAATCATCAGGCAAAGGCTCAAAATAATTGTATCAATATCATGCCAGCTTACAGCAACAATACTTATGTCCCCTGACCCTCCCATATCCTTCATACCTCATCACCAAGACTCTTACCTCCCGAGTCACGTCATTTAACATGGCCTTATTGTGGAAGGCCAATCTTCTTTGGACTTGTTACGGAAGTCGGCACCCTCTACATCAGTGGTCGGCAGGTCATTCGGGGTCGTGCCCCCTTTTTGGGCGCCAGGCAGGGCCATTACCCCCACCTACCAGACCCCATTGCTGACACAACTAAGTTTACTGAAATTCCATACCGTCCTGGAACTCTTTGGGTGTTTGTGCATTTCCAATGCATCAAATTTAAAACAACACTTCCTCCATAAAACATTTAATGCCTATATCCCAGTAGCGGCGGAACACCTTCAATTAAGGGGGAGGGGGAGCACTGCCGACTTTTGGTCCCATTCTTTCCATGCAACGCCCATAGGGCTAATGTTAAAATGCAAAAATCAAAGGGTGCACGGTGCCCCGGTGCCCTCCCCGTTCCGCCGCCTATGCTATATCCCATTAACCCTTGTACGTATAGGGGCGGCGGGTGGTTTTTCGTTAAAAGCTAACGTAAAAGGCATTGGATCACGACCAAATTGTACCCTCGAGCCCATCATTTTTTTTTTTTTCGCCAGCCCGGAAAATATAATGACCTGAGACCAGTTTTACCAACAGAAAAATAACCGGCTGCCGGAATTTTTGCCTCAAGACCGCTTCACATACGGAGCGTAAACGCGATGGGCTCGTAAGCGGATAGGGCTTTACCGTTTACGTTCCATATGTGAAACGATCTTTAGGCAAAAATTCCGGCAGGCGGCTATTTTTCTGTTGGTAAAACTGGCCTCTGGACCCATAATGACCGTTGGCTTATGAGCTTTTTCTGGAGATCATCTTGAGCCATAAAATCTCACTTCAAGAAGTTATAGCGGGTCCCGATTTTCTCGACACTTATCATTGCCCTCTTGAATGAGACGGAATGACCAAAGACCTTAAAAATGGGCAGCAGCGGCTTCCTATGGTCACGGGTAGCACGCTCGTCTTTTTTATGCACAGCTCCATATCAGAGTCCGAGAGGCCGCGGGGGTCCGATCGACTCCTCCCCCTTACGTTAGCGGCTGTTGAAACGCCAACAGACGGGCGACGGTTAAAAGTTGCAGCTGCTTTTGAACGACTGTACGGAGGGGTGAGATGGTGAGGCGAGCAGGTACGTGAAAATTGGTATCTAATCAATGTGTGCTGTGCCTTTGGCCTGGGCTAATCTTTGAACCCTGGGATGCAACAGTCACGATGGCTCCATCACTGGAGCTACAAACTCTAAAAAGATAGGCTTTCTCAGAATCCCTCATTACCCCCACCGAAAGGGCTCCATTACCCCCAAAGGGGGCATGCCCCACCATTTGCCGACCCCTGCTCTACATGCATCTCAGACTGGTTGTTCTGGTCTTCACTCCGTCCGAATGAGATATTCGGGATAGACGACAAAGTTTGGAGACGAACGCTGCATTTAAACGCATCGAGTTTGGGCATCGACTAAGCTATAGTTGCGGGATACGGACTCTTCTCGAGACTCTGCTCTCGAGTTGAGTTATCATGCAATGTAGCCTCTAGCACCGACTGTTTAAATGATATCAGGTATAGCGCTGAAATGTGTGACCAGCGAGCTCATTGCTCAATATTTAACTTTTTCTGAGAAGCAGTAGTTACCTCCTGGTATATCAATAACCTGCATTTGGGTAAGCATTTCTGGAATACCTGCGGTATATCTTCACATCTCTGAAACCATACGCCTTGCTTGTAATTTTGGTTCCTGGCCTTAACGCCGATAGTTATACGTGAAAGCCAAAAGAAAACCGTCCTCCCGTTCTAGTGATATGTCGAGCCGAGTTATCTCACATCTGCCATGACGCTATCATCTACTGGAACCAGTGAGAAGACCCAGCCGAGGGAGACCCGTCATTATACCTGGACGCAATTTCAGCGTGCACGCGCTGATCTCACGCACACAGTGCGGTACGCAGCGACACGCCTCGTCATTGGCCGCACGAAGATCGGCACTAAGATAGATAGATAATGTATTAAGACCTTCCATGACATGGATTATATAGCGTCTACGTCAGTACAAAAGTGATGGTTAAAACACATCAATACAATACACTTCGTGTGATAAAAGGCGATAAATGAGACAGTAAAAAACGGCCGTTGCTATAAAATCGCACCCAATCTAGGTGAGCTCCAGCTACATCGTAGCATTCAGAGCCTTCACCGCACGGTAGAGGAAACTGCGCTTGGCAAACTCAGTCCGTACTCGGGGTAGTTCAGCCTGCCCGCTCTCACTGGCGCGTGTGCGGCGAGAGGACACATCGGACCGCGCCAACACTCGGCGGCGCAGCATTTCAGGAGCGTCGGGGCAGGTGATGAGACGGCGCATGGTGGCAATATCACGTTCAGCTATCATCTCCTCGATACTCAGCCACCCTAGATCGCGCAGCGATGGCGTGACGTGTTCACGTCTGCCGAGGCCGGTCACAATGCGGACACCGAAGTTGATGGCCTTTCGCAGGCGCTGCCTTTGGGTTGCATTACACCCTCCCCACACTGTTAAACAATAACGAATGTGGGGGAAAACGAGACACTCTATCAGAAGTTGCCTGACACATTTTGGTAGTTTGTGCCTATTACGCGCAAGACTCACTAGCACGCAGTAGCACCGTTGGACGACTGAGCTAATGTGACAGCTCCAAGACAAGTGTTGGTCAATGACGACACCCAGGACTTTGACACTATCTTTGGGAGGAATTTCATCGCCGCCGAAGTGAACGGCAAAGTCCGAACGGACTGTCTGACGGGAAGATCTTAAAATGGTCATCTCTGTCTTAGTCGGGTTGATTTTAAGCCGATTTTGTGTGAACCATTTGAGTGAAATAGCGAGAGAGCTTTCAATGCGCGTTTTAAGTGCTTCAAGGTTAGATGGGATGTCAGCGTCAAGGAATTGGGTGTCGTCAGCATACATCACGATCCTACCATGGGGTATGTGTTGTGGCAGGTCGTTCGTGAAGAGGATGAACAGCACGGGGCCCAAAATGGATCCCTGGACCACTCCATGCGTAACATCCAGCGAGCACGACCCGCCCCGCACAGTCTGCGTACGCCCCCGCAGCCGGCTGCGAACCACTCGCTAAAGTGAGTGCGGTCACACCGATCAATGCGAGGGCACGGGCGACCCCAATGCGACCCCTGACCTCTGCCGGGCCAGCTGTGTAGTCGGGTCACATCTCTTCTTGGAGCGGTCCCGCGGGCCGGCGACGCGACGGTTTGTGTCGGGCGGGGCGGGGCGGGACGGCAGGCGGACAGAGGCGGGGGAGGGGCGGGGGAGGGTGGGACGTGACGGGAAGGCCCTGGTGGTTGACGGGAGGCGGCTGACGGGCTGACAGAGACCGGGACACTGTCGCTGGTGGGACCCCAATACGGCTCCATGGGGACACTGGCGGGATCGGTGGGACCATTGCGTCGGTCGGATGCCCGGTTAGACTTGATGGTACGGGAAATTGGTCGATTCTGAGACGGAGTGATGCGTTTCCGCTGGCCACTGTCACCAGAAGAGTGAGCGATAAGCGTCGCACGACTCTAATTTAGCTGAAGCAATTTTCCGCCTTTTGCTGAGATCCAGTGGCGACTGTTGCCTAAATCCGGCTATTTACTGCCGATAGTGGCACATGATCTTCCACTCCTGAATTTGAATCTCACCAGTACTCGGCAGCGGAGTCATAAGCTCGTTCACGCTCTTGTTCATTGAGTGCCGTTCGTCGAATAATCATCGGCTAGAATCAAAGTCGCATTCATTTCTATGCTCGTTATTCAGTTATTGCCTTGGCTGTATAGCCGATTCGTCCAGCTTGAGCCGATAGGATGTGTCTATTGTAGTCCGAGTGACGACTGTTGCGCGCGTCATTAGTTCTGTCCTTTTTAATAGGTATAGGTTTATCCTTATAGCAAGCCTTTCATATCTATGATTGCTGTGAGCTGTCGAACAGAAAACACCCGACAGACACGTAGCACAAGACAAACGTTGCGAAAATAAGCCTAACTAGTTTTGCTTGCCCGCATGATCTGCACGCTTCAGTTGTGTCTGCCGAAACTGGCAGAGCCGCAGACATCTGAGTCTGTCTGTCCCCAACTACCGCTAAACCCATAGGCGCGGGAGCCGGGGGGGGGGGCAGTGGGGCAGCTTGCCCCCCCCCCTCCCAACTCTGGGGCCGTGGGGGCGGTGCCCCACAGTTTGAGACGGAATACCACACTTTTTTGCAAATGTTTTATTTTTTGTTGAAAAAGCCGAGGGGTGAAAATTAAGTGGCCTAAAACCGGCGAGAAAACTAGATTTGGAGGTAGGGGAGAGCGGGGAGAGTTGTATCATGTCCAAGTTGTATCAGGGCGAATTGTGCCAAACTTATCCAATAGATAGCGCTCGGGACACGACCAGCCGACGTGGTTTTCCGGGCGCAATATTTCCCTGTTCTATCGTGTGGCTGGGTGGACGCGTCTCGAGGTGAGAGCCGATTTTATGTTTTTTTAATGTCATTCTAAAAAAATGAGCTGCAAGAAAATGTGTGTTTTGGGCATTTAGATGTGCACGAATTTGAAAGATCTCCGTAGCGGTGGTGAGTGTAGGTTCTAAGGCTGCGTGAGTGAAAATGGATTTCTCCAGCTGTCCGCTGTTTTTGAGCACGAGGATGTTTTTTTCCAAGATGGCGGCGACGTGCATGTTGTATCAGAGCCGGGTGGGGTATGTTGTAACATGTATGTTTGTATGGGCATGTTGCTTTTGATCGCGAAAGCTAGGCCCTGTCTCGCGTTTGTAGGTAGCTAGTCAATACTCGTTCCATTTCGGCACAATGTGTTGGCTTCTTTGCTCCTAACGGGCCACTTTTGCATCTAGTCTGTTGATGTTTCGTTCGTTTCGATGTTTCGTTCGGATTGCATTGACCTAAGTTTGGTCTAATAAAAGTGAAGTTTTTGAGCATATACATTGTATTAACCCCATTTAATGTTGTTGTTATGTTCAAAACCAGTAGCAAGCACACTCCCTGAAACGTGAAATATATAGTGATACAAATTACCCCACCATGTGATACAACTCACCCAAGCCATGGGGCAAGTTGTATCAAAAACATTGTTCTATTCGGCAGACCGTAGAAGAAAAACTGGTAGAGGTAGCGGAAAAGTTACTTTGCACAAAAAAGCAGAAGAATCAAGGAAGGAGATAGTATGGAAATAATGAGTTTATCACGGATAGTTACGAGGTTATGGGTCTCGGAGTAAAAACTGATACAACCCACCCCACTCTCCCCTACCCTAGGCTGATCTCTATTATGGTGTGCCCCCCCCCCCCCCCCAGTCGGAAAGTAGTTCCCGCGCCCCTGGCTAAACCCTACGATATGCATGTTGATAATCCTCACTAAACCCTAGAATGCATGGTTCATTGCTTATTTCTCTTTCCGTCCTCTGGGAAGGCTGTTGTGGCTAAGTCTGGCTGTGTTTAGCCGTCATCTCTTTACTTTTATTCATAGTTGCTTTCTTTTGATTTGATCGTTTTGTATGTTTTAGTTTTTATTGGAAAGCAATGTTTGCTATTTTTAACCTGTGTTCAAGCATATTTGTTTTGTTTTTGTGTGCTGCTCGCGCTTTTCACGGTTGCCAGGTTAGCTTTATGTGCATCCCTTTCTATGATTTAGAATTCGGAATAAGGCGAACACTTCTAAACCTATGCCCCGTAATTTGGCACGCCATATCTTAAAATGCTAAGGAAAGAATTCAAGATTGTTAGTGGATCATCATTGGTCGAAACTGACGAATCGGATGTGGAAAAGGGCAGGAGGTGGCTCTGTAGTGCCATTTTCATAAAATCCTGCTCAGAGTGGCACTCATACCACATACACCCGCTCAACGATTTGCACAATTTTCGAAAGCTAATTGATGGCAAACCTTGAAGGTTCTCCATCAAATTTGTACTAATTATAGTTTGATAACTTGTGACGAACTGAAAGGGTTCGCCTGATTCCGAGTTCCGGAAGATAGATTGGAATGCGCATATACCCAGCCTGCCGACCGTCTTTGTGTGCGTTATGTTTGTGTATTTGCGCAGGTCGGCGCACCGGTTGGCTCGACTCTCGCGGAGAAGCCCCGGAGCCCCACCCGCTGGCCGTCGGCCCGCCCAATGATCCGTCTGAGCGCGTGGGTGGCGGTGTCCAGACTGGCGGTATGTATGTAACAGCTCTTGGGGTGGATATTTTTGTCAAACATTGCTCTGTTTGTTATTTTTCTTTTTTCATTTATTCATTACAGTAAACATTTCCAAGTGGATGGCTACGACCTACGTCACCAAAACTTCGCCCACTCTCTGTCTATATCGGGTGGGATGCTCTTGACAGTCGGAGGAACGCGTTCTCAGCAGACGGTGAAATGTATTCCCGGAGGTCTAAGAGTTCATTAATTTAGGACGGACGTTCTGAGTGGCTCGTATCCTCAGTCTGAGACGACACATCGTGTCCACTGAGCTCAGTGAGCAGTCGGCACGTCAGGAACCAACGGCCGCTCATACTGGACACGACAGGACTAAATCAGAACACCAGCTCTATCCTATATGGCTGGAATTTACACAGGCTTGGACTGGCTCTGTCACTTTCTGATCGAAGTTCTTTATCAGACAAATATGCTCCAAAGTATTTGGTTTTGAGTATCATTGGCTACATTTTCCATGCCAAAATGCCGCCGCCCCAGCACGGTCACCACAACCATGATATCCAGGCTGATTTCCCCTCGGGATGTGTTTCACAGCAGTCGCACTGCTGTGACTGTGACTACGTGACTGGGACTGTGCGATGACTATGTGACTGTGACTACTGGCTGCGACTGTGTGAGACTGCGACTATGCGACTGTGACTGCGACTGTGGCTCTGAGACTGCGACTTCCGCCTGTGCCTGTGTGTGACATGACTGTGACTACCGCCTGTTCCTGTGCGTGACTGTGACTACCGCCTGTGACTGCGTGTGACTGTGACTGCTGCCTGTGCGGTGTGCCTGTGTGTGACTGTGACGGACGTCGTCGCCCGCCCTTCACAGTGACCGGACGTAATCCATTCCACTGACGGATGGCCGGCATTGTCGGCTGCGACGGCCGGCTCGGGCGCACGCGCCACGCGTCGACGCCGTCGCTCGTCGCCGCCCCGGGGCCGCGCACTGTCCAGGGGCAGCCTGTTTGACGACGGTCAGGGAGGGATATGGGCCTTTATGAGGGTCAGATGGAGATTGAGGATGGCCTGATGGTGGCTGTATGAAGGAGACGGAATCGCCGGGAAGTCTGCGGATTATCCGGACCGGGTGCCCAGAGAGTAGCCCGAGCCATTATCGTTGTTATGATCAGTATCATGGCAATCGTTCATGACATCATTATTCCCATAGCTTTGTGGAATGGCAGCTTTCATTGAGACGTCAATCTATAAAATGGCTTTAACTATTCTGGAATTATTTCGCTTTATTCAGGGGGCTTAAATTGACTTTTCGTGAATAGTGTCACACAGATAGCATGCGCTGCTTGTCATGGAAATTCGTATGCCTAATGCAATACATAGCATAAATATTTTACACGAAAAATCGGTGTGCATCATTGTTAAACGCGCAGTTTACCTGAATAGTGTTCAATTGTGTTTTCTAAAGCATGTGCATTTATATTTCATTCCTTTGCTTCAAGTCTACATACATAATCTCTTTATGCTTTATATACCCCGTCCTCGCAGTGTAGTTATGCCTACTGGGTACTCAGCAAGAAGTCATGAATAGCAGTACACAGCATCTTTCCCGTTTTATTTTTTTATTATTTTCTGATATCTCACTGTTTTTCGTCTGTGTCCTCTCCAGCCTTATTTCTACTGTTTTCAACCTTCCTCCTTTCCGATATCAATCTCATCCTCCATATCCCTTCTTCATCATCTCGTGGGTCTCTGGAGAAAACAGGCTTAGCGCACTCCGGCTCCATCTGCGCCCCCGTCGCGTCCCACTTGGTACACAAGCTGGGCGGATTTTCGCTCGCAGCTCGTCAGGTGCCGTTTGGCGACACTCGTTCGCCGTTCATTATATCGAATGGAGCAGACCAGCGGCCAGTGACGTGGTTTTACGGCCGATTCGAGGGCGGCCGTCGCTGCGTCGCCTCAGTCCGCGGGGCTCCATTCGACCCGCTATCGCGCCATTCATCTTGGCGGTCCCCAGCCGCCGCCGGTCTCGCTCCGAAGGCCAGCTGAGTCGGCACAGCGCGGACCGACCGACCGACCGACCGACCGACCGACCGTCCGACCGACCGAACTGCACACCGACCGACCGACCGACCGACCGACCGACCGACCGACCGACCGACCGAACTGCACACCGACCGAATGGCTGACCGGTAAAGCGACTAACCGACAAAACGACAGACCCACCGACCCAGAGACTTACCGAACGTCAAACCGACAGACTGACAGACCAACAGACCGACTGACCAACAGATCCGCCGAACGACCGACATAAAGGCCGACCGACCGACCGTCCGACTGACCGTCAGACCAGTAAATTAACTAACTGACTGACCAGCTGAAATACCAACCAACCGACCAGCAGTTTCACTGACCGACAACCCAACGACGGACAGACAGATCGACAGAAAGGCAGACTCAACACGAACCATGTTTCACGGCATCATCACCCGAGGAGGGAATTACTTCACTCTCAACCAAGCAGCGATTTTCGAACACCCTTTAGAAATTAAACGGGCTGACAAGTTCCCGACACTTGGAAACGAGAAGCTTTATGATTCACTCATACAATCAATGAATGTAATACGGAGCGCAAGTGTAAACTTTGGACAAAAGATCAGACGAAGTTTGTGATATTTCTTGGAAAAGTTTTATGAACGCAAGTTATAAGTTTCTAGGAGATGGATATGGACACGGGTCTCTGACATTGACACGGACACGGATACGAACACTGGCAGGGATACGAGCTGATGATTATGGCCTGGGCCAAGGCCAGGCTCTGTCCAGACTTCAGACGTGACGTAAAGTAGCTGGTCCTCCATTGGTGCTTGTGATGTCTGTCAGTCTTGTGAGCCTGTTGTTGGACCCATTGACGTCCTTATAATATCCACTTAGTGTGCTCTATCGGCTCTATTGGCTTCTGCGGCCCGTGCTGAGCTCGCTGAAAGGTCGTCAGAGCCCACATCGAGTCGCTGGGGTGGGGAGCGGTGGGGGACAGCGGCTGTTCCGCCTCAGGGCCTGCGGCCGGTGACACGAGTCCTGTTTTCTCTGGCGACAGAGGGGCGGTGGAACAGGAGTGGCTGGGCGCTTCGGCAGCCGAGTGGCGCCGCCGCTCCGCCGGGGGAGGGGTAGGGAACGGGGGCGGAGTAGATGGAGGTAGTCACTGTGACCGGACCGAGAGCAAACGGAAACAGCAGAGTCAACAGACCGGCCGAGTCTGAGAGGACACGATACGCCGCCCGGCTGTGTGGAGTGGTGGACGGTATACCGCCCGGCCGTGTGGGGTGGTGGACGGTATGTATACCTCCCAGATGTGTGGAACGGTGGTGGGTCATATACTGCTGGCTGTGTGGGGTGGTGGACGGTATACCGTTCGGCTACGTGGAGCGGTGAAAGATATTTGGTCGTCGTCTGCTGAGAGGGCGACGGTCGGCTATGTCTGGCCGCTGACTGCTGCGCTCAGAGGGAGTGTCGGCTGGCTGTGGCCAATGGCCACTACGCTGAGAGGGGGAGTGTCGGCTGGCTCCCATCCCGGTCGCTCTCGTGTGAGGGGTGGTCTCTCCTCGCGCAGACACAGCCGAGGGTGTCACCAATGGAGCGTGTCCGTGGGTGACACTGATGACCTGCTGATGATTATTGATACGGTGGCTGCAGGAAGAGCTGGTACAGCAGGGAAAGAGGGTGCATCATAAAACACGCTGACTAGGCAGTGCTGTGTCGCAGAATCCTCTTGAGATATTGATCAGAATGACTATGTTAACGTCTAGGTTTCCAACAACTCCTGTTTTTAAAGACTTGTTTTCCCGGGACCGCCTCTCGAACCTCCAATATCGGCGCGCTCTGTGCTCCCGTTTGGTCGTGTCTGCGACTCGGCTGGAGTTGATTTGTGGCTCGTTCCAGCCCGCTAACACGGGGCTCGTCCGTCTCTGACCCATGTTTCAGATGGCTCGGACGCCAATCCCTACGCCAAACGGCTGTACGATGACCTGCTAAGCAACTACAACCGGCTCATCCGACCCGTGGGAAATAACACCGAGAAACTCACCGTCTGGCTCAAACTCAAACTCTCGCAGCTCATCGATGTGGTAAGAACAGCTTCTCGCTTCGCTTGGTGAGGCAGCTAATGAATGCATAATGCATGTAAAGTGAAAAGAAATGAGGCAAAGCTGTTTTAATTGCTGATATGCAAATAAAGTAAATGATAAGAATTCGGGCAGAAATGCTCTTCGTTGTGAGTAGGTATTTCGCAACGGCCAAACATAGTCTTTTCTGTAATATGCATTACCCCGCGCCCTGGTGGGGGGGGCTATTTTTTGCCCCCCCTCCAGACTTTTCGATATATCTCCAGAACAACTGCGCCGATCGTCACCAAACTTTCAGTACCCTCCCGGACATCAATTTTACACATTGTGACCAAAAATTTTTTCCAAAGGCTATGATAGGTTGGCCGGAAATGACGTCAGAGTGATGTCATGTTCTGCCGTTTTCGACCCAAAAAAGGGTTTCGCGGGAAGAGCTGTCAGGCCTATAGCTTTGCAAATGCAGAAAAATGATACAGACATAAAAGCTGTAGAATGGACAGGGCTACAAAACTGCTATCTCGGATTTTTGAAATTTTTGGATTTTGACCCCCAAAAATCAAAAAATAGATTTTTTGAATATAATAGCCAAAAAATCCAAAAAGTTTTTTGAATTTCGAAAAAAAACCGGAATATATGTGATAGTCCTTACCGCCTTCTATCTACATACCAAATTTGAGATCGATACCTCTTTTTTTTGGCCAAGTTATAGTGAAAAAACTGTTCAAAATTGATGACGTAAAATTCTCAAACTCGATTTTCAGCAATTCTAGACCTCGTAGCGCAAAACAAAGACCACCATTAGACTCCCCGTGACGAGCTGCATCGAATCAATACCCATTTTATGCAAAACTATCAACTTTGAAATTTGACCTTTTTTGACCTGACCTTGACCTGACCTCCACCAGAAAGTGACCTAAACCGTACCTGATGGTCTTATAACCAACACCATTGAGTTGGAAATGAAAAACTGGCCATAAAACATGCATCGCATAACCTTAGTAAAGTTGGGTTCATGTGGTGACCCTTGGTGACCTTTGGTGACCTGACCTCTGACCTGACCTGGTATGACCAGTGACCTCTAACAGCAACATATCTACTAGGCAACTGACGCCCTATCGCTGATTCCCGACAAAATGCGTTTTCCTCGGTGTTATAGCGCATTCCCTAGAAGACCCGTGAACGGTGAAACATTTCATCTTTGACCTGACCTGTGACGTCATCGGTGACCCCGAGGTCAATAAAATTTGGTTTCCTTCGATAAATTTGACAGGCCTTTCGAACGCCGTTTGAATTTTTCGGATCCGTCCAGTAGTTTCGGAGATACGAGGGGGGGGCAAAAAATAGCCCCCCCCCCACCAGGTCGCGTTATAAACAGACCCCACCAGGGCGCGGGTTACAATATAAATGTGTTAAACAGCGAACAATTACGACATAATCTCCGTAATGCAAATAACTTCCTTCCTGCAATTTATTGACATCATTCTATCCATGTAGCTAAAAACGTGTTTTTCTTGTTTTAGAACCTGAAGAATCAGATTATGACGACCAACGTCTGGGTCCAACAGGTGGGTTCCTATCTGCCTGCCTTCTGTGGTTTGTTTCAGTTCCTGTATGGGAAAAAGGTGATTTTTTGCGGTTGAAATAAGTATGAATCGAAAACTTATCGATGCCTATTTTTGTGTCAAATACCTATGCATGTACCATACATTATTGACTGTTTTAAAAGTGACTATTTTAAACAGCCGTATTAAAATGTCGGAGGAGTGTCCCAATAAAAATGAAGAGAAGTAAACTTAAGAGCCAAGAGGCCACTGTAGTCTTTCGGAAGGATGCCTGATACACGCGGTGCTGAAAAGCCACGGTAACTTGTATGGCCTCAGTGTATTCCTGGCGCGCGCCGCGGCTCCCTCTACGCGGCGACATATGATCAGGCCGGATCAATTATCCACCGGCGCACCCTCGGCCGCGCGCGCTGTGAGCGGCCGAGGGGAGAGGCGGCGACAAGTGTTAAATCACCTGTGGATCTGTCGAGGAAGATGTCACTCGTCCGATCGGCCTGGACGGGCGGCGGTGGCGGCGGAGTGCAGCTGAACAAACGACGACAGAGGGGCGACAACGACAGTCAGACAGACAGTCAGACAGACAGACAGACAGACAGACAGACAGACAGACAGACAGACAGACAGACAGACAGACAGACAGACAGACAGACAGACAGACAGACAGACAGACAGACAGACAGACAGGCGGACAGACGGCTGTGTCGGACAGTGTCAGAGGGGCCGGCAGCAGTGTCAGACCGTGTCAGAGGGGCCGGCAGCAGTGTCAGACCGTGTCAGAGGGGCCGGCAGCGGTGTCGGACAGTGTCAGAGGGACCGGTAACGGTGTCAGACAGTGTCAGAGGGACCGGTAACGGTGTCAGACGGTGTCGGTCAGTGTCAGACAGCGCTGACACCGACCGACGATGTCGCATTCGGCGCAGAACTGCCTCACAAACGGCGCGGCTGTCACACGGAAATGAAGCGACCGGCCGGACGACCGCTCCTTTGTAGCCCCGGACAGCCCGCCGGACATGGCTTCCACATATCCAAAAACGGGCCAAGTTGAGTGCAGCGGGACAATGCCACAAGTACTACTGCTATATAAAATGTTAGAAAAAAATAAATATAAGCTGAAAGACGTCTTGTGTAGTGGACTGGCCAAATATGACCGTCCAAGCATGTCCAATATTGGCTGCAATGCAATGAAAATAAATGCTGATAGAAGACACTCATAAACAAAACTGATCTATAAGCTGCATTCTGATCCCTACAAGCCCGCAATGTTACCCTGGCGACCAGCAGTTTAAATCGAAGCTGCGAGCGGCGAGCGCTGCGCCAAACCGAGTCGGACGGATGCCGTCCCAGGCGTAATGCCTCTGAAGGTCAGATCTATAAGCGGACAAAGCAATGGTTGGGACCTAGTGCGGCACACAAATGACTGAGTGCATGTGCACTTCGCGGAAGGAAGAAATGCTACAAGCTTTTCGAAAAAAATATATGCAAGCCAAAGGTATTTAGAGTGGGGAGGGAGGGTAGATAATCATCTAGTTAGATGAGTATGCTCATTACCCAGTGGCTGTTGTACTAACCAAGCGTTCGATAAACCGAGAACTACGCATTCGCATGTTGCATTTTTAGATACAATGCTGACTCCCTCTACGTGCTGCACAGAAATGGTTCGACTACAAGCTCAGCTGGAACCCGGCCGATTACGGAGGAGTGGACAAGCTGTACGTGCCGTCCGAGCACATCTGGCTTCCCGACATCGTCCTCTTCAACAAGTCAGTATACCGTAACAGGGCCCTTCCCAGAACTGCACAAAGTTTCCCCATTAAAACTCCCGAGCATCCTCGTGCTCTCAGTGGCGTTGATAAGACTCATTAATTCTGCGTATGCAAGGATACTTAAACCCAGCGAAGTCGGCAAGTACGGTTATGCTCCCCAAAGTGAACATGGTTTGAGGTAATAATGATTTGTCAGTAAAGATGAAAATAACTTCTGAACAAGCATACCCATTACCCATAGGCTAGCTTAAGAATGTTTTGATGACGAAGTTCTTAAATTGATACTGACGTCACACATCACTGAGCGCTCTCTGACGTCACATAACTGACCGCTCTCTGACGGCACATCACTGAACACTTTCTGACGTATCTTCAGCTCTGAACGTATACCACTGATGTCCCTTCCCCAGCGCTGACCATGATACTGACGTCTCTCCCCCTGCCCTGGCCGCTCTGTGACGTGATTCCGCAGCGCTGACGGCAACTACGAGGTGACGCTGATGACCAAGGCGACGTTGCGCCACGACGGCCAGGTGGTCTGGAAGCCGCCGGCCATCTACAAGTCCTCCTGCGAGATCGACGTGGAGTGGTTCCCCTTCGACGAGCAGAGCTGCGTCATGAAGTTCGGCAGCTGGACCTACGACGGCTTCCAGGTAATAACGGCGGTGCTGCTTCTGTCAACGGGACAGTAGCCGTCTAAGTGGACAGTCGGAGGACCCTTGATGTAGACAGGCAATGGCCAGTATCGTTTCTGGAGCTGACTGGCTCTCAAGCTCCTATTCGTGCCTGAGATGAGATCTTCGAATAGAGCATGGCACACTCAGACATTGGTCTGGCTCTGGCAGTGTTTAGGAGTCCTCGAGGTCTTTGATGACTCTGAGAGGACGGGCATGGTCAATTGACCGTAAATGATAAGTCAACTGAGTGGACATAACACAATGAAAGATATTGACCGGATAGCTGACGAGATATAATACAAAACTTTGCAATGTAGGTACGCCAGCTATGCAACGGTATATGCACTTGCTTCTTCATATTGTTTTTAATGCTTATGCATAAACCCCTCCCCTTATTCTTGCCGCTCAATGCCAGTCGTGGACACACCATTGTTCTTAAGGACATTTGTAATCGGTGCAGAGAGCAGGAAGAGCCTGCGAGGATGGCTAAGGAGTTTGTAGGCGTGTCAGTTATGACAGCGGGAACCCCACTTCTGACTCTGCTCCATTTAATTTGGCGGATGGAAACAAATAAGTATGCTAATGTGGATGGTTAATGAGTTCAGAAAGGGTGCGGTGTTGCTTTGCTGCTCTTTAGGCTATGCTTAAAGAGGTATCGCTGTGTTGAGAAACCTCTCATGGCGTGCTGGTTATAGCTCGAATCTGCGAAGCCTATAAAATGCCTATGTTTATCTGCAATCAGACCGTCTTCAATTCCAATCAGCCATTCCTATCCTATCGGTTTTAATATAATTTCCTACGTATCAGTTTGAATAGCTTGTAGGCAGCGATTGAAAGTATTTCACAAAACTTTTCTGGTACGAGATTTGTCCGTCTATCAGCATGCAACGTATATTTTTAGACAAGACCTTTTCAACAATACATGAACAAGCATGTTTACAACATGTCAAGCAACGTTAGATACATATGTTGGAAGTTCTAAATTTATGCAATATCTCAGTTTTTAGGCTTCTCTTTACTGCTCAGCCCGCGAGAAGCATAGACCACGGGCTGGAGTGACCGGATAGAACCGTTAATCCAATTGACTACTTTAATTGGAGAGATTGGCGGAATCGTGGCGGCTAGTCCGGTGGCAGTGGCAACGCCAGACCCCACCGCCTGACCCATTCAGCGGGAGAAGCCATCTGTTTAGGTTGTCCATAGGCATCCAGCCTTCGGGACACGATTGCACCATTTTAATGCGGCTTTCAGTCTAAATAGCCTAAATGTAAGGTCCCGGCCATAGCTTTGGCTAGCCAGGACGCAATGGTAAAAAAGTAAAGTCCACATGAAGTGCTTCTCGTACGTCATTAATTATCCTAATGTTAACCGCCTTGTACTCTAAGCATGGCGTTAAAACAGGCCTGGGAATATTTTCTGAATTGTGAGACATTCAAAATTTATTTCCGGAACTTTTTTTTGTTTGATCCAATCAGCATGGATGATAAAAAGCAAACACTTTTACATGGGCCCGTATAGCTTGCCCGTTCATATTTGCCGATCAAAATCCTTCGCTCTTCACCGTTTAAACCAAAGCGTCTCTTTTGTGCTCCTTCTTTGATAATTCACCGGTTCCTGCTCACGTTTTCTGGGAGATATGCGGCAGTTCATCTTCCGTGGGTGCCCATTCGGGGAGATTCAGCGGGGCGCATTGAATGACGGACGGGCTGGCTGGCGAGGCGATAACCCGCGTCCGACGGTTAGTGAGCTCGTAACACACCGGTTCAGCCACAGCCTCTCATCCCTGTGCGTGTGTGTATCGCCGCCTTAATAGTCTAACCTGCAGCATCAGTTTGTCCGTGAAGTAGGCTTTGTAAATATAGCTGGCTGGATGTTATTATGCCCATATTATGCCGCACAAAAATCAGTAACGGATTATTTTGTGAGCAAACTTGTCCTGCAATTATTTATAGGTTTGCAATTTTCTTCTGCCTCCCCGGCTTTATCTAGCCTGCTTTCCAAATAATATTTACGGAACTTCTCACAAGTATCTAGTCTAACACCTTTTGCATGTTCAATTAGTTTCACTTGACTTATCTTATGAATTTTAGATTACTTAAGACTACCAGAACCTACTTCTTAACCTACTCATTAAAACTCTTCTAACTTAACTATGTAAAATCACTATCCAAGTGGGATAGAGAAATCACAGCAGCATACCATTGTTTCTCTCTCTCTCTCTCTCTCTCTCTCTCTCTCTCTCTCTCTCTCTCTCTCTCTCTCTCTCTCTCTCTCTCTCTCTCTCTCTCTCTCTCTCCCTCTCTCTCTCTCTCTCCCTCCCTCACTCCCTCCCTCCCCGCGGCCGTCTGACCCGGCCCGGCCCGTTCTCGCCGCCGCTGCCCGTCCGGTCTCGGTGAGGTGGCAGTGGCGGTGGCGAGCTGTCCAGAATCGATCAGTCTCGGCCGACACCCGCCGGCGGCCGGGCGTCACGGCTCCGACGGCCGGGCAATTACCCGGCGGGATATAGCACCCGACGCACCCCCCACCCCCGCCCCCACCCCGCGGGCTGCTGCCCCCTCCCGCTGACCGCCCCGCGGGCCGTCCGCCACCCGTCACCTCTGACTGCGCCAGAAGTGCCGCCCGGCAGACTGGCACAGAGGGTCCATGTCATTTTAATGGATGTACTTACGTTGAAGTTTGTGAATATAGAAATAACAAAAAGTTTTACTTTGAAGGAACGGTACCTACGCCTATTATAAAGGTTTCAGCAGCACTATTGAAGCCCTGGATGAGATTATTAAAGCTTTATTAGTTTAAATTACTTGATTGAGTCACTTAATTTGCCCTGTTTGTGTTCAACGCATACAAAACGCTAGTCCTCCATCGAAAACTATATAGTAATCTTGTTCACAGATCTACCATCTAATCAGCTACTAAGTTAATGAAGCGGATACTTAGAAATTATACGGAGCCCAACGGCACTACATATAGTTGAATTGATTCGGATGATATTATTATTTTGCTGAAAATGAAGCTACAACGACGGAGGACGTGGCAATCCAAGGGCAGATCCGGATGCGCACTAAGGGAGAACTAAAATGTCTAAATTTCGCTTGTGTATTTTTGTACGATATATTCTTACGTGGCAATCCAAGGAGTTTCAAAGGTGTGAGCTTGGTGTGTTCAACAGTGTCATTCTCAATGACTTAGGAAAGATACGTAAGCTGATTGGTCTGCCGTTTTGAGGCGTCCTAATGAGGTAATGAAATGCTGAGCTGGCCTGTATGTACAAACAAAACTTTTGAGACTTTGCTCTTTCTATTAGGTGAGCGTTTCGTCCTGCTGCCTCCCAGACCCTGTCTGTTCACGGGTGACCAGTGACCAGTCACGGAGAGAGAGGCCAGCGTCTACCATCATCCCCCCAAGCAGGGGACTGCAGAGACAGTCGAGTGGTGTGGCGACAAAGGCAGACCAGGAGTGGCGCCAGTCGAGTGGTCTGGCGGCGATACGGTGTGTTTCCGGATCCAATACGTGTCCGCTCCCTGTGTTCCCGCGCCGTCTGATTGAATCAGGCCTGTGCTGCCGCCGATATCGCCACTGCCAGCCGGCCAGCCGGCCGGTCAGCCAGCAGCCGGCGACATCCCCCTGCCGCGCCGGGAGCAGCGGCTTTGTCTCGTCAGTTGAAATTCTGCCCTGGATCGGATGACGCGGCTGGACCCGGAGCGATTCGGCCAGAATTCCAGGGAGGCCGCCATTGCGCCCAATCGGCTGCCGCTCCGCAGTCACGTGACAGCCCGAGGCTATATCGCCCCGTCAGTGACGTCACGCCGTGAAATGGCCGGCCAACTGTTGCCGAGATTTTACGGTCCACATAGGATCGCCGATGTCTAATTGGAATTAGAGCTGGAATCTGTTGAGATGTATGTGGTCACTGCTCACTGGCTGCTCGATATCCGCAATACATTACGCTTAAAGTCTACTGGGATCTTTCCCAATCTGTCAAATCCCCGAGGAAATCCAGTAAAATCTCCCTTTTCAAATGCTGCAATTTCACCCGTGACATTACGCTGATTGATGCTATGCTGTTATTTATATATGTCGTGTCTCCCTTTATCGCATAAATGTGTTAAAATTATGCGCATTTGTAACTGATTTATTCGATGCATACATTTTTTTCTTTCCACTCTAAATGCCATCCACGTTGCGGATGAGACTGGGCGAATTTTCCTAAGCAAAACATTCACAATGTTTAGACATGTATGCGTAATCGTTCGAGAGATATACGACAAACCGGTCGCTACCGGAGGAGAACACGGTTACGACATTCGTCTCCCTCCGTCCTCAGGTGGACCTGAAGCACATGGAGCAGAAGTCGGGCAGCAATATCGTGGACATCGGGATCGACCTCACCGAGTACTACATGAGCGTCGAGTGGGACATCCTCGAGATCCCGGCCAAGCGGAACGAGGAGCTGTACGTGCAGACGCCGTATCCAGGTAGGCGCCGCTGCAGTGAGACGTTTCTGGCGCACTGCGCCGCTCGTCTCCGGGTGACTGCGCCGCCCCGAGCGGCGCTGTCGGCCGACCGCCGCGCTGGTGGATGATATCTTAGTGGGAGTCGGCACCTGAAACTAATTGGAGACGGCTCAAACATTCCCGGAAGCGTAACCTGATACAGACTGTTCTCTCGCTGGCATTGTTCTTCTTTGGGATTGGGCTGAGCGAAAAGATGGTGTATTTACGTTGCAGTGCTGCTGGGTAGACTAATCAAGTAGCGTATTGCGAGGCATATAAGTGACTGCTAAGGATTTATTAGCTGTCAGCAGCATTGCGCCGCTGGACAGACATCCTGTACGAAGGTATTCATTCTGCTGCCAGATTTAGGACTAGACTACATATTGCGTCAACGGACAGAGCTCAGTGCTACATCTAAAGTGAATGCAATATGCCGTTAATCATTCAGCAATGCGTATTACATCCCAGATCCCTCGGTGGCCTCAAATTTCGTATTGAGCCAGCCACGGATACCCATCGCCACCATCGTCCATATTGTAGTTTATACCCTGTGCTATACATAGACTGAACTATTCGAGTGCCGACCCTTTTCAGTGGACGGAGGCTTATTCAAGACACGTAAATTCCTCGGATAAATAAATTGCCGAACATGCAGTTCAATAAGGCAGCCCTTTGAAGGATTAAGGCCACGTCTGGGTGAACTCGGGCCGGTGATTGCCCGTTGCCGCGTGTTATTGCCAAGACTGCACAGTGCACGTGCCCAGACAGCTCATTAAAATGTAGGGACGGTATAGACTGTGTAATGTGTACCTACTATAGGTATTTGGATTACTCGTAAGGAAGATGTCGTTTGAGATAGTGAGGATGTTACGCCCCAACGTTTTGTACAAAGCTGGCTGACCATATCACTCACAGTCGGCTTTGTTCTTCCGCAGACATCACATTCAACCTGACAATGCGGCGGAAGACGCTCTTCTACACGGTGAACCTCATCATCCCCTGCGTGGGCATCTCTTTCCTGACCATCCTGGTGTTCTACCTGCCGTCCGACTCGGGCGAGAAGGTCACCCTGTGCATCTCGATCCTGCTGTCGCTGACAGTGTTCTTCCTGCTGCTGGCTGAGATCATCCCTCCGACGTCTCTGGCGGTGCCGCTGCTCGGCAAGTACCTGCTCTTCACCATGGTGCTGGTGACGCTGTCCATCTGCGTCACTGTCGGCGTGCTCAACGTCCACTTCAGGTCAGTCCTGGACATCCTGCTATATATAAAACACACTAAATATTTAGTGTCTTTTTTTTTATAAAACATAAGACGCAGTTAAGACAAGCTTTGAGAGATACGTTAATAGTCTTTTATTATTTTCTTATGTCTTTTCTTATTTTATTCTTATCTTATGTATGTGACAAACAGAAAATGCGATGCATTATGGGCGACCGAAATGATTGTACAAAACAACGTTGATGTATATTTGAGATGTTGGCTACCGTGCCTTTCTTCTATTAAAATATTGAGCTATTCCGATCAAGTTATCTGCTTTATGGAAGCATAAAAGCTTTTCAGCAATTCAATCGATTGTCTAATATCACAATAACATGCATTCACATGCATAGTTGGACGCAACAAAGAACGAAAGCTTTGTCGAAATTGTTCAGTAGAAGATCTTGGACCCCAGTGAAGCTAATCCCGAACGCTTCCCTATATCTATCGGACATTCATAAACTAAAGTGAAGGGTCTTCCGCCGGCGCATGTGAGCCATCTTTATGGGCCGTTTCGGTAATCCCGCTATCCGTTTTCACACTTAGTAGAAGGCAAGACGTCAGCTCTAAGCCGGTGGCCACATCCATAACTTTTCCAGAAAACCACCGAGATATCGCTATCCAGGCAACTGATATAACGCTCTAATGAGGATAGGAATCGATTGGATCGTAATTCGTAGTGAAAATCTTACTCGCTTCAATTCATTTGTTTGTTATGATCCATCATTTCGTTTTACCCAGGTGATTCGTATTCATACTTTTATATGTCCTACGTCAAAAATCTCTGAGCATTGTAGAAAGGTTCGTATGAGCTGTAACAACGGTAACCGATTGTATTCTCAGTGGCTCAAAGAAAATTCGGCATTCTTGATAATGACAGAGGTGTACAGTGCGCAACATAGAAATATATTCCGGGAAAAATTGATATAGGTATAATCGTGAATTTGTTGAGCATGACAGCAAGACATTTTCAAGTTTACCTGCTTTCGTCTCGCATCAGTTCATTTTTAATTACAACTTTAATTAAAGCATTATTTGCTAGCTCCTCTATCATAATGAGCCTGTTGCATCCAGTGACACCAACGACATTTAAATCTGGAAGCGTCTGACACCCCACAACTCGCCCAGCCTACACGCGACTCATTACTTGCCTCGCCCATAACTCAGCAATGTCCGCCACCCACTGTGCGGTCCATAAAGGTCAGAGCCATCTACTGGCGACGGCGCCAACTATTGCCGGAGAGCCATCTATGGGCTGACGCTGACCTACTGCCGTCACATCGGGTGGAATAGCCGGGGCTCCGCTCAGGAGATGGGGCAATCTTGGGCAAAGCGACGCGCTGTGCCGAGGCCATAACATCTGATGAGTGTGTCCACTACGTTGGGTGTTCATAAGCCCTGTGCTTTACGTTAGGGACAATTGTGGTATGTTGGGTATTTGACATATTACACGCGCGCTGAATGTTGAAGAGGTAAGTTCGTATTCAGGTGGACTATTGACGTGTCTTTATGGTGGTTGGAACCAACTCAAATTGTGTGCCTGCACCATCGGTCCTCCATAGCATGTATATTGAGAGAAAGATAAAGATATCGAAATGAACTAAACAATGTTTTATTGCAAAACCTATAATTACATAAACCATGATTATGCCTAATCCTTCACAGTTTACACGAATCAATAATGCATAAATTAAGGTTACTTTACGATATCATTAAATGTTCCTGCCGTCTTCCAAACAATTGTATAATTTGGCGTTGACTGAGGAGCACGCTCGTCATCTTGGAGGTCTTTCAGCCGGAGTCGCAGTCGCTGCGCGCGCGCTCGCCCATCGTTGGCGCTCATTTAGCTACTCGCCTCTAGGGATTCGAGGAGCTTTGAACCTACATACTACTCGGATAAAACTGAAGACAAATGGAGCGCGTCTCCCCCGCCATTTAGCTGATGGCTGTAATGAATAACAGTGTCAGGAAGTCCCCTGCTGGGACTGGGCACACGGAGTAGTGAAGATTCATGGCTCATATATGTCTGGACTGGATAAACCGTGACTACTATAGTGAGATAATGGATAGGCTAGCCTTGCAGCTGAGCAGGGAAATATTTACAAGCCTGCAGTGAAGTTAGTATGGCAGGGCAAATATTAAATTCGATATGAGCTAGTTTAAAGGGACCCTCCTGCACCTTAACCCTCGCCCATGTAGGGGGGGGGGTGGTGCAACCCCCCCCCCTGAGGTTTTTCGGAAATAGTGCAAAAACGGCGGCGCTGCGCGCCGCCAAATTTTGGGTACCTTATGGGGCAAACCTTGCGCATCTTTTGATAAAAAAAATTTGACCGGGTCATGTCAGGTCACGGAGTTATGACGTCACAAAGGGAACAGCCTCCGGCCGGATTTTCACAAACTGAGTGCCAACGCCCGAGGTTTCCTGCCGGTGGTACGGACATCGGTTGATGGATCGTGATGAAACTTGCCATGCATATTAAGGCAAGTATTGGCTATCATATGGTATAAGAAACTTGACCGGGTCAGGTCAGGTCACGGAGCTATGACGTCACAAGAGGAACAGTGTCCGGTACTATTTTTGAAAAGCGCCCGAACCACTATTCTGCTAATTCTTGTCACCTCAATTGGAATATGCAGCAATATTAGCTTCTATAGGGAGCAAATGGATATCCCAAATCCAAAAATACAATCAGATTTCAAAAATTTAAATTTTGATTTTTCGAATTTCTGCCGCCGACTGTGACCTTGCCGACTTCCGGCGCTCCCAACGCGCCATTTTTAGAGCTATGGAAACGAAATACATACCAAACGATAGAGAATTGATCAAGGAACACGATAGTGAAGGTTTCAAGTCGATATCTCCCACCATTTTGCCGCAATCACCGCGGAAAATTTGAAAAAGTCTATTTTTCCGAAAATTTGACCTTTGACCGGTCAAAAGTAGGTCAAATGTTGACCTAGGACCAAAAAATATACCACCAATCGCGAGATCTCGGCGAGAGAAATCCGTTGGTTTTTTCCGCTAAGCTCTACGACGCTCCGTTTTCAAACGCCAAGGGGGGGGGTCGCACCAACCCCCCCCCCCCCTGCATGGGCGAAGGTGGCAGATCGCCGTTTACGGGCGAGGGTTAACATTAGATTTGAGTTGAGATAGCCAAAATGGGGTCCCTGGCTCACAATTACCGGTTTCGGCATTCACAACATCGAGAAATGCCTTAAATCGGAAATATTGAATTTCAAAATTGCAGCATTTTGATTCAGAGGGGCTAATGCATAGGAATACCCCTCTGAATGTGTGACGTCAGCGCAGATATCTAACGATTTTTAAATGTTTGACTAAAACGTTTTGTAGCACGCGGTGGTATATGCTGCTTTGCGCGCAACAAATGCCGCACTTTCAAATAAAGTCGCTAGGAACAGCGGAGATCCCAAAAAGTAAACAAAAGTAAAAGTCTAATATCTTGAAAACCAGTGAATATTTTTCGACGAAATTTGATAGATATTCGTTTTTGCTCTTTCTGAACCGAGCGACATCACTTTCATGCCAATTCATTAACTTTTTTGAAGGTGGGAGGGTCCCTTTAATTAAAACATATAGAGAGGTGACCTGACTCTTGACAGTTACCTACGTGTAGGCCGTATGGAGGCTAGTATAATTTGTCTATCGCTCCGCGGCATCATGCTGATGTTACAACTCTGTTAGTTAATAGGTACAGATATTTACACGCAACTGTGGCTGTAGCAGATGCACTGTGCACTGCGCAGTGCGTTCATGTCTTCATTGTGACAATCGCGTGCTATTTAGACAATGTTTATCCATCGCGTGCTATTTAGACAATGTTTATCCATCCCCAACTTATTAGCATTCAAATTAACCCGGCCGCCCGGCATGCTTCTCCCGAAGTCGTGTTAGTTCCACCCGCTGTCCCTAGATGGCACCAGTAGTATTGCGCCTGCGGGGTAGGCTGTACCGGATAACTTGGCTGCCGCGCGGCTCTGCATACCGTCACGGCGGTGACGGCAAAATGCGCCTGGGAGACGGCAATGCTTCACTCGCAGTATATACGGCTCATCCATGGCGATTTTACAACTTGCTATGATGGGTGTAATATTTTAGCGATATATTATTTTTCATGAGACCTAATCCACTTTGATCTCATGTGTCCTCAGGTCCCCAGCGACTCATAAGATGGCGCCGTGGGTGCGGCGTATCTTCCTGTACCTGATGCCGCGTCTTTTGCTGATGAGGAGGCCTCTGTACGGTCCACGCCGGCAGAGTTTCGACCCCAAGACGCACCTGCATGACCACGTGTGCACCGCCGGTGCAGAGTATATGTCCGGGTGAGTGGGATAGTAACGACTGTCTGGGATTACACGGGTGTGTATTGGCCGCCGCCTGAGTGGCACTTACATCAGGCACATGTCGTATTAAGAAGTCCGTGACATATCAGCATTGATAGATTGATGTCCTTGTTAACCTTTCGGTGATGTGAACCTGTTTACGCCTGTCGGTTGCAGTAATGCATTCCAATTAAATATGTTTTGTTTAAATCATTGAAATGAAAACCTTAATGCCTAATGCTTAACAAACGCTCTCTCTCGGAGTTCAATTATCTGACGCTTTTTCCGATGACAGCATTGCCTTATTGGAGCGACAGGTTTGATGACGTCATTGGCTCGTTTCAGGGACACGTTCCGGGACCCGTACGCAGACGAC
The DNA here is from genome assembly GCF_019059575.1 of Amphibalanus amphitrite. Lineage (NCBI taxonomy): Eukaryota > Metazoa > Arthropoda > Thecostraca > Balanomorpha > Balanidae > Amphibalanus > Amphibalanus amphitrite. Next base: position 29,813 of record NW_024882602.1, on the reverse strand, counting down.
TCCACGCCGTCTGCGTTTAAACTGAACGGTGGTTGTGGTGCACAAAATTCAGGTAGGTGATGTCCGGCAATACTCATCACTGAGAAACATAATTTTACTTCATAATTAGCAAAGAAAGGCGTGATTGACACCAGCGAATTAGTGACTGTTTGTTCTGGTCATGGTATCCTTCCTAGAATTTCCTTATACTCCCGATATTTTTATATCATGTCATGCATTCTTCTGCAACGTCAATGGTACAGCCGATAAACTAAACGTAATATGTTACCTAATTACTCGCTGGCTGGACTGCCTCATCATGGACCGTATCATTGAGCACGATAAATTCACTGTTGTAAGTGACGCTGTTCGTGTATCGACTGTCAGATATATTCGGGTGCACCAGCGAGGAGCCCCAGTACCCTCCGGAGGTACAGCGGGCGCTGGAGGGCGTCCAGTTCATCGCCCGACATATCAAGGAAGAAGATAAAACCAACGAGGTATCAACTTATGACGACGACAAGATACTCATTTTGTATTATTGTTGGTAGTCAGTTGCACATTCATTTCAACACAAAAGTTAATGTCAGTTTGCACATTTTGTTGTTAGCCTTAGCTCTGACAGCCTGCACATTAATATCAAATCACTCTTCTCTTTTAGTGGAGTTAAACAATGTTTCATTTTAAACTTAACATTGATGTTAGCCGTATTAAACTTAGACAGCTTTCGGGCTACGTTCCCTCCAGTCATCATTTAACAAACATTTAAATATATTATATTACCCAAACTAAATGTAACCTAATAACGTATGCGTGTACTTGTGGTAAGTAAAAATGTCCATATTTATATTTACTCGGTGTTGTGTTCATTCAGAGTTCCCTTCTTCGACCTGTCCATACTTTTGTCAATTATTAGTACTTATCCTGTGGACCCTCCTTCAAGTGCTCGCTTTTAGACATCCGATTTCATCGACTACACCTACCTTTGTGTGACAAACTGCCTGATGTATTCTGAGAGCGACACATTTAAAAAAATATCTGCACGGCATTGTTAACGTTATTTCCGCGGCACGAAATCGAACTGTATCACGGAAACCTTAAAAGGTACCAATACTGAAAACCACTAGGAAGTGAGGTAAATTACCCAATAAACGGGTAACTGAATTTCAAATATCAACTTCTTATCGCATTTTTTCTCAATTGTTGTGTCATCTTGTTATAAAAGTAAAAAAAAAAATAAGTCACAACACTACATGGTGTTAACCCGCGCCCAGATGGGGTCTGCCGAGCAACGCGGTCTGATGGGGGGGGGGGCCATTTTGGCCCCCCCCCCCTCAGATCTCGAGAACCACGCAACATAGCGACAAGCGGTAAACGGTGTTGGATAGCCCCAACAGGGAACTACCTTGTGACCCAATTTCATTGACCTCGGTCAAACCGATGACGTCACAGGTCAGGTCAAAGGTCGAATTTTCACCGTTTACAGGCATTTCAAGAAATGCGTTGTAAAATCGTGTAAAATGCATTTCATTGAAAATCATCGATGGGGAAATGTTCTTCAAACACATATTTTGCTATTTGAGGTCACTGATACCAGGTCAGGTCACAGAGGTCAGGTCACTGGGGGGTCACAATATGAAAGTGTCGTGTGATACATGTTTTATGGTCCATTTTACATGACAAATGCGATTATGTGGGTCAGACAGACTTTAGGGCCAGCTTAGGTCACGTTTTGGTCAAGGTCAGGTCAAGGTCAGGTCAAGGTCAGGTCAAGGTCAGGTCAAGGTCAGGTCAAATTAGGTCAAATTTCAAAGTTGATATTTTTGTATAAAATGGGTATCGATTCGATGCAGCTCGTCACGGGGAGTTCAATGGTGGTCTCCGTTTTGCGCTACGAGGTCTAGAATTGCTAAAAATTGAGTTCAAAAATTTGACGTCATCAATTTTTAACAGTTTTTTCGCTATAACTTGGCCAAAAAAAGAGGTATCGATCTAAAATTTGGTATGTATATCGAAGAGCGCAGGGACTATCACATATATTCCGTTTTTTTCGAAATTCGAAAATTTTTTGGAATTTTTTTGAGTTTTTCTAAAAAAATCATTTTTTTTTTATTTTTGGGGGTCAAAATCCAAAAATTTCAAAAATCCGAGATAGCAGTTTTGTAGCGCCGTCTTTTCTCTACACAACCACATAAAGAACTTTAAAATTGCTTGTGAACTGTAGAATTGGTGAGCGTTTCAAGATGTCATGTTTTTTGCTCATTTTTACTCGAACATGACCTCAGTTTGACCTCAATAACTCCTGACCTGAGGTGACCTGTGACTTGAAATTTTGTGTGAAGGTGTCAAATTGATGTCCGGTAAGGTATTTAAAATTTGGCGGCGCTGCGCGCCGCCGTTTTCTCGCTATTTAAGAAAAACCACAGGGGGGGGGGGGCAAAATGGCCCCCCCCATCAGGGCGCGGGTTAAACAAAAAGTTTCAATAAAATAATTATGTTTATTTGCTTTGACAGATGACATTGCCATTGTAAAAACAAACGGGAAAATGTCTAACACACAATTTTCAGGCCGTTTGTCGCCAACTCTCAAATATTACGCCAGAACATGCCCACATAAAAATGTTCAGCTTTGGCGGTTGGGCTGCCAGTGAATCATTCGCCAACAGTTCATTGCTCGAATGCTCCGTTGATTTGCTCTCATTCAAGTCACACGTTTGTGGCAACATATTCTACCAGACGTTCAAAGAGGACGTAAATTTGTATTGGTCTTTTCTTTGAAAGGAACATAAAATCTTAAACTTCGTCGTTTGCTGCCAGGAAAATTTCCTCGTTCAAGGGATATCAAAGGTCCGACTGCTTATTTATTCAAGTATACATTCGTGTACATACTTATGCATTTATGTATATATTAATGTATATAGGCATACCCATGCAAGCTCTTGGCCCAACGGCAAGCAGCGCTGGAAATTGCACATTGCTCGAATGCGAAAAAGAAAATTGGAAAGCAAACCACAATGCTAAGTTAACTAAGTACTTGTATTAATTTGCCTTTCTTGCTATGAAAACGCTTATTGATGACTTTACATACAATAAACTAATCTAACTCATCCTGAGATGCATTGTGTTTTCCAAAAAGGCTCACTTGGTAAGTGGAAGAGTCACTTACAAGCGCTGGTGCAAGTCAGTTTGTGTTGCCGCCCTCTTTTTTAGATTCTTGACCAAAGCTCCCACTCACTATCATTGCCGATCTTCAGATACATCATTATATACGTGGGCTCAAAGATTTTCAATGTCGCCGTACCACTGTTGACGAATGCATTCATTCGGGAATCTTGGATATCTATGCATGTGATGCATCATGATGCATCAGATCAGCACACTGAGCAAGATAGATTTGCCTCCAAACTTTTCTTGTCCCCTCTATCTGACATGTCACACACCCTATACGTCTCTGTGGCCATCTCAACATGTTTATTCTCTTTACAGCTATCACTCGCGCCCCCTATCTCTTTCCCTACTGAGGCTTTCTTTCTCTCTTCATTCATCTCTTCACAACATTTGGTCCTTCCCCTTATCCGTTTCCTCCGTCCTCCGTGAACCTTTTCCTGATGTCTCTCAGTCCCTCAGTCCGTTGCTCTACCGTTGACCATTTTGTCAACACGTGTCAGTAAGTCCAGGGATGGTCCAGGCTTCCGTCCCCGTCTCTATTTCTGTCTGCCTTATGGTTTTTCTTTCCGTTCTCTCTCTCTCTCTCTCTCTCTCTCTCTCTCTCTCTCTCTCTCTCTCTCTCTCTCTCTCTCTCTCTCTCTCTCTCTCTCTCTCTCTCTCTCTCTCTCTCTCTCTCACTCTCTCTCTCTCTCTCTCTCTCTCTCTCTCTCACTCTCACTCTCTCTTATTATTATTACTCTCACTCTCACTCACTCCTATCCTATCATTCTCTTTCTCTCTTTTTCTTTTTTCCTGGTTTGTTCCACCTTCTGCTTCCTGTACCTATATTTATCCCTTCCACTCTCACACGTAAACCTTCATCGCTTTCCTGTCAGTCTCACAGAGCTCCTCGCCTTCTTTTCTCCTATCAACTCTCCCTCCTGTCCCCGTCCCACTCCCTCCTATATCCCTCCCTTTCCTCCGCCCTCCCTCCCTCTCCGTTCGTCTCTCCCCGTTTGGGGCCGGCGGACATCTCGTGACCCGGCTCGTGGTTTGCAGGCTCGCGAAGAGTGGAAGTACGCCGCACTCGTGCTGGACCGTCTCTTCCTGCTCCTCTTCCTGACCTCCAACATCGCCGGCACGGCACTCATTTTCCTGCGCGCCCCGTCCCTGTACGACTATAGCCGGCCCATAGATATCGACCATAGCACCATCGGCATCTATGCGCCGTCACCGGGCGAGCCGGAGGATGTGGGCATGTATAACATTGGCCCGTAGTGGCGCCGGCGGGCGCCGGCCGCCCACCCGCGGTACGTGGCCGTCACCTGCCTGCGCGTGTCGTGTGGTTCAGCCGCGTGCCGTGCCGTGCCGTGCCGTGCCGTGCCGTGCCGTGCAGGTTCGCACACATGGGACGGCTTCCAGCTACTGCGCATGCCCTCAGTATCGCATGACCGTGTCGGCCGGCTTAGCGCAGTTAAATGGACCGTAAATTGACCACTGCTGGGAGAGGAGGCGGGCCCGCCCGCAGGTCAGCTGATAAACACATCTACTAAACGATATTAATCACACGGCCTAACCAATGATGAGCTAACTTGCGCCGGCTTTGGGCCTTACTTACCGGCCTTTATTACCTAGTTTTAATATTATTTTATTAAAAAAAGATAACAAGTGAATAACAACTAGTTTACGTTCAAGGTCATTTTCCACGAACTCTGTATTCTGTACTGCGCGGTGCAGGTTTGCAGGGCTCTCCGAGAGACTCCAGCTCAGGTAAGCATGTGTCCTAGTCGGGTTCCGAGTCATCCCAGGCTGCTGGGCATGCTCCCTGTGCGCTGTCGGCGCTACAGCCGGCCGGCTAGCGCTGCCCGCCTCCTCTCCCTCATTAACTGAACAAGTCGGACTCTGGTGAGCAGTCAGTACACGCATTCCACCTGAGTTCTCTCTTCTCACAGTCCGCCCTCTCACTCTCTCTTCAGCGCCGCGTCTCTCTCTCTCTCTGGCTGCCGGTTGGGCCTCGCTCGAGGTGTGTATGCGTGTCGATGCTGCTGTTGTGAACGCTGCTGCTGCTGCCGCTGCTGCTGCTGCTGTTGTCAGACCTGCACTCACCTCCTGCACAGTGCGGCTGTCGGCCGCTGCTCTCGCCCGCGCTCCGCCCTCCTCTACCCTCTCTGCCCCTCTACCCACCTTCAAACGCTGTCACCTGCACTTTTGGCGGCGCGATCACCGTCTCATTCGTAGGCGATTGTAGACACAGTCACCCTCCAATGACACACTGTTCATCTAGTTTATAGTTCATCTAGGTTTCTACATTTCAATGAGTTGTTTCTACCGATGACACTTCTCGTCATTTTTAGTTTTGAGCGACGAGTTTTGTTTGGTTACCAATCTAACTTTTCGGTGTTGTCAAAAATATCACTCATACCTATGCATCACAGATACTTTCCCTTCATCTGCTTTTACTATGCTAATTTACTTCTAGACGATGAATGTTTTCACGTAATGCACGCAAATCGCCTTCGAATTGATGTAGGGCCCTACAAGGTGCACGAATTGTGAATAACAAACTCACTAATACTCATCAATCCCTTCCGTGTCCTCAAATTCTTCCAGTGCTATTTCTTTCAAGGGTTTTAGTCGTTTTATAATGCTTTCGCTCTAAAGGTATTGAATTGTTACTTGTTATTTCTCTCCGAACCTTCTTTTGTGTTTCATAAAACGCTTTACATACTGAACGCATTAGCTTCTTGGTTCCTCGCTACTGTACAGAGTAGCTGGTTCATTTATTTTTTCACTCCACTTCGTTCTTATCTATACGTAATATTCGAACCATTTCGAACTTCACGCTGTTCTGCTATCTCATTTTGTTTCTTTCATGCTCTTGCATTAGAGTTATTTCTTATATATATATGTTTTCAAATATAACCTTATGTTCAATGATTGCGAAATGCAAAAGGTTCCATTCCAAAAGGTTGTATGAATGAATGAATGAATGAATGAATGAATGAATGAATGAATGAATGAATGAATGAATGAATGAATGAATGAATGAATGAATGAATGAATGAATGAATGAATGAATGAATGAATGAATGAATGAATGAATGAATGAATGAACGAATGAATGTATGAATGTATGGATTAACATGAATGATTGAACGATTGAGTATTGTTTCGAGGTTTGAATGAATGGCTTAATGGTACAGTACTTATGCTCTTTGATGTAAGGTGGTGGCCTTTGATGACTTGATTGTCTAATTATCTATAGCTGAGTGATGTGTGAAGTACATGGATGGTTGGATGTTTGATGGATTGCATGGCTCGATGGTTGAATAGACGACTAGATGCTTGTGGTCTAGTGATTGATAGATGATAGGGATGAATTAATGTGTAAATTGTGGACACATGTATTATATTTATATGAAAGGGTACCTTGTGAACATTTCAACTGTAAGATGGTTGTCTATTTTGCGCGAGAATTTACCAATGTGAGACTTCCTAACTTAGCTGTTATCGACATATTCTGGCGCTGTTGTGACTAAATGATTTAATTTGCAATTCTGAACTGAAGGACAGTGTCCGAAATATATTCATTTTGTAATTAATTTTGGAACCTTTTGCATTTCGCAATCATTGAACATAAGGTTATATTTGAAAACATATATATGTCATAATGCTGTTCATACAAGTACTTCGCCATTTACTTGTTATTTCTTTTATATTTAAATATGATGAATTTCCTGATTCAGTATGAAAGCTGCCCTATCTACTCTAAAATTTCATCCAAACTATTCGTATCAAATTCCAAACATGACTTGCCTACCACTTCATCAGCCTTCCCTTAGAAAAGAATCCTTCCTTTAACAAATTTAACCTTGCATGTCATGCCCTTGAAGTTACCACTACCCTACTTGAGCCTCGGCTGCCGCTGCTGCTGACATGCTGACGATGCTGCTGCTGCTGATGCTGATGCTTATGCTGCTGGTGCTGCTATCATGGCGTCGGTTTGGGCTGGAATGGTTGGCTCGCATGGTGCTGCATCACGCCCAGTCTGGCGTGCTTTCTCTATCTCTGAATCTGACTGTTGGAAATGGTTTATTGTTTTGTTACGCTGCTCACCAGAAGTCGTCATAACTGAGGGAGTGTGCGGGATGGGGGAGGGGCGCCGCGGTCTCGGTATAAGGGGTCGGACGGACTGGCGAAAATATCGGAATCGCTGACACGGCGGTGCGCTGCGACGAATGAACACAGCCTGCGCTAGAACAGGCTGCTGGGAACATTTGGCGCGAGGAAAGGTGCGGTATGAGAGATGTGTGACAAGTGAATCAGCGGGTGCCATCAGAAGCAAGTAAGAACGACAAACAGAAGTGACTTGTCTGAGAGCTGACAAACTTTTGAGGGTAATTCCGGACATTTAAAAAAAAAACTTATTGCTGCAAGTCGATCACAGATTCAAAACTGAATAAGAAACGGTCAGTAGCAAAGAAGGGAACATAATTGAATCAAACAGAAAACATCGACTTTCCCTTCAGGACAGCACCCATCGAATACCCCATCGTAGCAGCTTTGACGGCCTTGGCTGGAGGGGCATAGTCATTTCACCTTCGCTTGCACTGGACGCATAAAGCGCCGTCAATTTCGCAAGAAAGCGAAATGCACCATGGCTGGATCAAAATAATCTACAGAAGATAATATTGATTATAATAGATAAGCATATGCGGTACAGGTGCGACGAGGGAAAATGCGTCAAATGATTGATGTCTTATGACCTCTACGCAGTCTAATGCAGCCTGCTCGGAGACGGACCCATGGTAACCAACAGCTGCTACCCCGCCTTTACGTGACGGTGATAGATAGAATAGTGTTGACCATGTGATGTCTTATTAATTCGGAGGCCGTTTACAGCGTTATGTCTTTCTGAATTGTATTTGATTGATGTGGATGATGAGACGAGCTAGACTTTGGTGACTTAATTGTAGACCTGCAATTCCTAATGGGCTAATACGATATTTTGAAATTGGAAACCCTTATCACCGTCGAACGCTGCCTATGTTTTTTTTTCATTTGGTAAACGTCTTTTGAATCGATGAAAGTATTGTTGTTGACTAATTGTTTCAAGTAAATTACATTTCACTTATTTCGTTGAATTTATTCCGGAAGATATCGTTTTTTTCATGTCATAAGAGGCATTGTCAGTGATGAAGCTTAATTGCCACGCTCGCGTAAATATTTGTGATAGTTTATGGTGACTAGGTGTGTGTGCTTTTTTCTATCAACTGCTAGTTTTCTTATCATGGATGAAAATATGGAGCTGTCGTCCAGCAGACCGTCAATCCAGGACATGTCGACTGGGTCCCGACGCTGTCCTCCACTGAACATCACGCCACCTTCAGCCGGGTCCTGCCGTCGTCTCCAGCTGGGTCCCACTGTCGTCTTCAGCCGGACCGCGCTATCTAAGCGGCGTGTGGAGTGTGTGACGGACGCTCTGCCGCTCGGAGACGGACCCGCTCCCCGGGGGACCACTCCATCACACCGTCGACGGGGACGGCACGCCCGTCGACACCGACGGTCCATCCGTCGACACCGACGATTTGCCTGCGGCGGTGACCGGCGGTCGTCGGAGCAGCGGCGTTATCGGCCAGCTCGGCGGTTTTCGTCTGTGATCGCTCGGGAACCGCCTCAGGTGCCGCGATATTTGATGGACAGATGCGCTTCGCTGCTGATACTATCTCGGTGCTCACGATGTGTCCGTGTTATACCAGTGACCCTGTCTATTCGTGCCGCCCACCCGCCACCACTACCCTCTAACCGGCCCCGTGCCCGTGTGCCGCCGTGTTGCAGATCATCCAGGACTGGAAGTACGTGGCCATGGTGCTCGACCGGCTCTTCCTGTGGCTGTTCACTCTGGCGTGCGTGCTCGGCACGGTGGCCATCATATTCCAGGCGCCGTCTCTGTACGACACGCGGGACGCCATCGACTCGCAGTACTCCAATATCAAGGTGCCCACCACCGACCCCAGCTACGGCGGCTGAGCGGCTGGGCTGCTGGGCGGCTGGACGGGTGGCTGAGCAGCGCTGACCGCAGCTTGCAGCGACAATAACCCTATCACCCGGCAGCGAGCCGTGAAACGAGAAAACCCGTCCGGCACCCGTCAGCAGTCAGTCAGCGGTGGCAGCTTAGTCGGCAGGCGTCAGCGGTCAGCAGCGACGGACGCTCAGCGCCGGCCGTCAACAGTCAGCAGGTCACCAGCAGGGGGCAGCACTGCTGCCGCCGCGGCCGACTCCGGGCGACTGGACGGCGACCGACCGTATACCGACTGCGTGGGGCGCCGGCTGTATCACAGAGCGGCGTCTCCCGAGTCCACCTCCCTTCTCAAACTCTCTGACCGGTCACTGTGGACACTCCAATGTACGATGGCAGCGGTCCCCGCAGTCGGTCTGTGTGGGGTTATCACCGTTCGGTGACTGTTGGCAAGTAGAGTGCATGGGCATCGTGCATAGGTGGCCGGAAAGTGTAGCGATGGGCGGATTAATGTCAATGTGGGTCAGTGTGGATCAATATTAGGCGATTGAAATCACATGCTCGTAGTTTGCGGTTAACCTGTTCCTTTATCTTTTCGGTGAAAACTAAGCAGGTCGTGTAATCTTTTCGAATGCTGACTTTCCATATTAAAAAGTAAGTTATGAGAAGATGAACGCCCATCTTTTCGCCCATGACATCTTTTTCATGTAGGCCGATTTAACCTCAGCCCGTTTCGTAGCAGCTTTCGCTAGTTTTCTGAAAGTCAAAGTGAGAGCCAAAGTGAGAATCAAATTAAAAACATGGCGACGCAATGTGTGTGTAAATGTACCTACAATCTACATGTAATGTGCATACGTGCGTAAGTGATATCTGTCCCAGAGACCAGACGGTGAGGGATGTGCTCTAAGGTGCTTCCTTTATGCTCTGATAAATATCCAACCAGTTATGAATTCAATTGTAGCTATCGTGCTGGTTTCCATGTTGGCACTAATATAAGCAAAAATCAATTATATGAAGATGTAAAGCCAAACACAGTGTGATTCACTTTCGATTTATGCAATGTGCTATTTCAATGTAGGCAGTCTATGTATAACACTATGTTCCTGTACATATGCGTGGATTAGTTCTCTCTGGTTTCTGTGCATCATGTAAGCAATCCTCTAGACCGTAGTAAACTGTAAATATGTCGGAGAAATGTGAGAACTGTACATAGCTACGCTGCAACCATGGTGTGTGACAGTGCTGTTGGAATGATAACCAAGTGATCGTGCTTCGCCGCACTGTTTGACCGTGCTTCGCTGCAACCAGTGACATATGCGACAGCTTTCTATACAGGTGCCAAGTGTGTACCGTGCCAAGATATTTATCAATTGTTAAATCAGTTTGTTGATTGTTGAATCCCGTGATGCTGATCTTCGTTTAGATTGAGGTTACCTAGATTTTGTATGACGCGTTTAATAGGTGACCTGTGTGATGTCAACCTCTTGCTTCGTCTGGACACCTGAACTATCATCTTAACGGCGTTTCTAAGAAAATGACAGAAAGATCACATCTGTTTTTAGCGTGGATTACGTTATCGTGATGGATGATCATAAACTTTATGAGCTTAACTTAACGGCTTTAATCGGGATGGAAGCTGGGGCAGCCAGAATGAGACATAAAAGTCCAAATAACACCATAGTTGGAAGACAGATGGGCCACTAAAAATGTCCGCTATCTCCCGTCTTTCACGTCCAAACTTCTGTTATCAGTCCTGGCGGCCAAATCGAACTGTGGATGGTGGTCGATCATTCTGTTGGCGTCCTGAGCTAGCTCGGAAAGCTTAATACCAATTACTTCCTTACACCACCGGCGTCGTACAGACAGGAGTCAGGTAATTACGTTACAACACTAATTTACATTGCATGGAATGTTTTATGCGCACTTACTTTACTACTACATCAAATACTTCATATTTCCAATCAAGCACTCCTACATATTTCAGCTTTTCCTCTGCCTGGCATCCCGCCGCGGTGCACCGATGGCAGCTTCAAGAGCGTTTCTGAGACACAGACATAGCCCAGGTTTATTAGCCGTTTTGCCGCCGCACAAATTGCCTGGCAAGATGGCGGCGTCCGGTGTCAGCAGCACCGCGCGACGCAGCTGTAGACGGCATCTCCGAGCGATAAAAACACCGACACGACCGAAATCGACCCGTTTATTGACATCCACCGGAGTTGCAACGTAAAAAGCCCTCGCTCGCTGATTGTCTCACACCCAACTGATGTCAGTCGCAGTCCACCGGACATCCCCCGGGCCCCGTATGACGCGCAGAGCGGGCTCTTTGAGCCGCTCTCAGCAGCCGTCTCTTCCCGATCTCAGGTCCACCACATGCATCCACAGCAAACGGTAGGTATATGCACCCTGGCCTCCCTCCGGTGATGGGCCTCGTCATCACATAGGTACAGAACAGCGCATCCAATGCGCCCGATGACTTTTACTGATCGGCCTGATGACACCATAACACCGCCGTAGTCTGACGCGTCCCGCTCACAGTGGATGACAGAAAATAGGGATGCTAGAGGTATGCGCTATAGCTGGGTGACTGTAAGAACTGATTGAGTGTAGGTAGGTGCTGTTCTATTCTCTCGGCTCTGTAGCCCGCAAACATTTATATCGCTAGCGCTCAGCAGGGATGATCAAACGTAAACAGATCCGCGCATACAGACACGTACGCAGATATGGTACACGCGAAAACGCACACTTTATACACCACAGATCAGTGATCACGCACGCATCCAAAGCTGCCAAATTAACACTCGTTATTGCTGCCAGATCTTGAAGATTCAGATCAACCACCGCATACTGCACCACCATCGAAACAGGCGGCGCGTAACATTGAGCAAGTGACTCGGAACCGGTGGCCGGTCCCTTCGAACAGGATCCGCAGGATCCGCACCGGGACCCCGTCCTGGACCCAGAGGACCCGCCTCCGGCTCCGGGGATACACCGAGCCCCTAGGGGACATGTGGCGACAACGTCAACAAGTTGCGATTACATTCGAGCAGATTATGTAGCCTATGAGACATTGCTGATGTTGTATTGCATAGGGTGCCCGCTTATGAGCTCATCCACACTGTTACTATCCAGTTCAATCGAGGTCTGCATACATGACACCATCGTCCATCATATAGTCGAGGCATGATCTCTTTCGGCACCATATTTCCATAAAAGTTGTCATTATCACGACTTCTCACAACGGAATATTGGGCACCCATTTGATCCGTTTGATCCGTTTGGTACTTATCTAACTAGAAAATTTTATGTAGGTAGTGGTTGTTTGCTAGAAGAGCCTTTCAAATGAAATGTCGATTGGTTGGCTTCTTTGCTTTTAATTTCAATTAAATCGGTGTCCAATGCTCGGTCATGGAAAGGACTATACGCAAGTCGTTCGGTCGAGTATCGTTCGTTTGCATCGTTCGGGTGTGCCGAACTGAGGTCAGCAATCTATTTTGGTAGTATCCCCGCGAGATAACCCCCGAGGCCTAGAAATAGCCCAGTGGCATCTCAGTGGCTTCGCTATTATTGAACGATCAATCCATGCGCAAACAAACCCTTAGACATGTTCGGATAGCCCATCCTCGAAGAAACTGAGCCTATTCCTCAGTAGTTGAGACTGGAATGACGACTGTCTGATCGAGAACTTCAAAGCCAAGCCACGTCAGTGGCACATGTCTCAGTCGGTAACATCCGCGCGCTATTGATCGTTGTGATCACGAACGTCTTGCGGCTCTCGATCGCCCGCTGTCGGCCGGGTCAGCTCGCGGCGGCTGTCGGAATTCTCCTGCTCGCACCCGGCAGTGATTCGCGCTGTGCTCACTCGTCCTGAAACCATCCGATTCGTTTACGCACCAGCGTTCCAGAGCTGCGACAAACGGCTCGGATCGCGGCGAGGCCGACGCGTCCCGTTTCGTCGGGAGCGTGCCTCGGTTTGGAACGCCTGCTAACGGGCCGCACGGAGCCGACCCAGCGGCCGTCCGCGACCTCCGCGCTCGCCACTGTGGATCGATACCGGCCCGAGCAGTGGTGTCATTTTCTCTGTGATGGGAGACCGGCGCTCTGCTTTGGTCTCCAGCTGCATCAAGACTGCCGAATGCCACGGCAACAATAAATTCCAGCTGCATTTGAACAAGGAAATGGACTCCAGTCGTAAACCGGCCGCGAAACCAGTCACAATGTGGTGGAGGTATCCCGCTCTGCGTGACACGATCTCAGTTCGTTTCGTGGCAACAGAGCGCTACGGCAGAAATCCCCACAAATAGAGCGAGCAGTCTCGGCCAGTTCTTTGTGTGAGTTTCTAGATAACTGGCAACACCCGGACCGAGGAAGCGGCAGAAACGGACAAAGGGTCGTGTTTAACGGGTCGATGTAGCGGAGCGAGATCCCACTCCGACGGATGGTAGCAAAATCCCGAGAATGGGCTCTAGCTGGAACACCAGCAGCTAGATAAATAAGGATGTTAAATAAAAGTAACAAGGAGCCAAACAAACACAAACAAACCCTACCAGACCACACAAAGTCAGCACTAACACAGGGCATGAGGCTTGAGCTGGCCAGACTAAAAGAGCTGAGCACTTGCATGTGTGTACACTTGTATGAAAACTTTACGCTAAAATCTAGCCTGTGAGTATGATTTATGAGCACCGTGTAATTGATCCCGGTAATGAGCTCAGACTGAATCTTGCAAGAACTTTGAGCAGTGTGCATATTATCATGGAAAGGTGCAATCTAATGTATCCGATGCAAATGAGTATTATAATAATTCTGATTGTAAAAATGTGCTTCGGCATATAAAGCTTCGTCCGTGTTTTCCTAGCGCAATTATGCCGCTTGATAAGTCAAAAGTCCGTGCGGGATGTCACTGCCGGATAAAATATGGAAGCTCATGTCTGCCAGTCTGCGATCCTAATTCCAACAGCTGTCACTGAGGTACGATTTACTTGAGCTCCGCTGACAAAACGTAACAAAATGCCAATTATTCCTAATCGACATTGGAAATGATTAATGCATCATTTCTGCGAAGCAAAATCGCCTCGTCGGCGTTTTGAGGCGCTGGCGAAGTCGGCCCGGGCGTTCGCTCGGCATTAAACGTCCGACGTTCAGCGCACTATTAAGCACTAAAGTCATTATGTTGATCATTAGGGGACCAGTCCCATTTGAGCCGGTGCCATCACAGGCTCTGCAGCCTTTATACACAGCGCCATCTCCGGCAACGTGTCCGTGATTAAAGGGACTCTTTGGAGAAAAAAAAGTGGGAGCGCTGTGGCTTTTCTGACAGTGAATATCCGAACACATTATCTGTGAATGGCTCGCGGAGCGCCAACTTCGAGCGCCTTCGAAGGAAACATCCTGAATGATCACTCTATGCTGCAGCCTCCCCCGGCGCCAAGTTGCAAAGTTTCCTCTCAAGTTGGTGGCACGTCGTCAGCCTTTTTATCGGGTTTAGCGTGCTCCGAGTGTCGGCCCGTCAGCTGCTCTGAGAGCGACCGGCAGCAGCCTGCCAAAACAGCGCCGGCGGACGTCTCCGCTTCACTCCTCCGCTCCTCGCCCATTTACTCCGCCACTCCTCAGCTCCGTCACTGTACGCACCACCTAGTGACACTGCATATTCCTCCAGCATAGCTGCGTAACCGACCGATATCACCCGCTTGTCAAACCGATACCGACTCCCGCTCTTCTCTGCCTAGTTTTCACTCACTCCCTCTCCCTCTTTCCCTCTCTCCCCCCTCTCTCTCTCTCTCCCTCCATCTCTCTCCAGCTCTCCCCATCGTCGCGCTGCTCTCCCTTCGCCATTGCATTAGAGAGCCAGCATTATATCTACCGGACGTGTCGCTACTCTCGTCTCTAACGGGATCCGTCGTCTCTGTGTCCATGCCACGTCCATCGCCCTGTCACCCTCTGATCACAGTTCAGTCAGCGGCCAAACTAGCAACGAACCAACAGTGAACAGCCTCGCCACTGCTCCCCACTCCCCGTCACCGTTGTGTTCACTTTTTTCATCACTGTTGAGCTCGGTCACTAGGTCGCCAGGTCACCAAGGGCACCGTCAATCACCAGGTCACCCGGTCGTCAAGGTTCACCACATGTCCGCGCCTCTCACGCCTCGCCCGCGAACATGCCCATCTGATGGGCGACCTCTGACAGCTGAATATCGATGGCTTGCGTGGTGTCGTAGAGGAACGGCGAGTCGCACAGGATGATGAGCGTGCCGAGCAGCGAGACCACGCTGAAGACGATCAGCAGCACCCTGTCGATGACGGTGGCGATGAAGGCCCAGTCCTGGTCCTCCTGCAATCAGACAGGCGGCCGCGCCGATCAATAGAGCGCCGGCCGCCGCCCGCAGCCGCCGCCCGCCGCCGTCCGCCCGTAGCAGCCAGTCTGCCGGCGCACCGGCTCCGGGCGGGCGGGGAGGGGCAAGGCCGCAAGGAGGGCATCTAGGGGCAGGGAGAAGCATCTCCTGATCACATAATAGCTCAGGACACAGGCTTTCCCGAGTATCATCAGTGATGAATGGAAAAGAAGAGATCAGGATGAAACACAGGCACACACTGAAGGAAAGCTAGCCAATCCATCGTTCCTACTCCCATCCACTCGAGCCGAGTTCGAGGGGCTTCCACAGCTCGCTCCCAAACAGGCTTGTTTACCAGTGCCGTCTCGGACGGGGGGAGGGGAGGGGACTCCGCATTGGACGCCATGGCGGCACCCAGCTGATACCGACTCACAGGCGGGCGCGGCCGCCGTCTCGGCTAGGCTCGCCGGTCCTCAGAATCTGCTTCTGATACATGTCCATAATATCTTACATGTAAAGTCACTGCCGGTTCCTCACACTATGCGTTGCTTGTTCCCCGTCCTGTCCCTCTGATCCCCTACTGTCTTACAGGTGTTTCCCAAAAATGTCCGTCCCAATGTCCCCACATCGTGTCCGCCCCTCCCCACACCGTGTCCGCTCTTTCCCCACCATGTCCGTCCACCCCCAAATCTTGTATGTACGTCCGCCCCAATCGTGTCCCCCTCCCCCTCCCCACCGTTATCCGCCCTCCCTTGCAGTGCCCCCCCCCCGTTTGGCGACAAGGGGCGGTCCGTGGTTCGCTCAACTGGTGCGGCGCCGCCGGGGGATGGCAGATCGCCAACCGGCACTGATAGGGCCGCAGACCAAACAGGCATACCGACAGAGCTGGAAACGGGGTGGAACGGCATGGTGACAGCAAGGAACAGACTGAGACAGAGTGGGACGGTGGGACAGTGTGGAAAAGAGTGGGACAGAGTGGGACGGAACGGCGTGGGACGGGGTGGGGCAATGTGGGACGGAATGGAACGGAGGGACAGTGTGGAACAGAGTGGGACAGAGATGGGAGAGAGTGGCACGGAGTAGGACCGAGTGGGGAGCGGGTGAGAGCGAAACTGGACCGGCCGGGCCCAGTCCGGGCAGGTGCCACATACACACCATTGCAGGAATAGGAAAGGAGAAGAGAGAGAGAGAGAGAGAGAGAGAGAGAGAGAGAGAGAGAGAGAGAGAGAGAGAGAGAGAGAGAGAGAGAGAGAGAGAGAGAGAGAGAGAGAGAGAGAGAGAGAGAGAGAGAGAGAGAGAGAGAGAGAGAGAGAGAGAGAGAGAGAGAGAGAGAGAGACCATAGAAAACTCAATCGTTGATGGTCGCAAGCTACCAGGCGACTCGCCTATCATAAAATACTCTAGCTTGACAGCCATTATTAATGCGTATGGGAGCATGCAGGTAGGCAAACATCCCATTCCGAAGTATTCAGTTGATGGAGATGATTGATGAACCATACAAGCACAGGGAGAGTGAAATAAACGCGTCAGGAATATGAAGGATACAATTGAAAAAATATATAATCTGCATGCAAGAGAAAACGGAAAGGAAACTACTAGTAGTAGGCAAATCAATTGTTCACCACACTTTCAAGGACTTTCAAGAAAATGCGTACCATCAGACTTCCGCTGCGAGTCACGAGTGCGTGGTCAGCGCCGTCCAATTACGTCTCGGCTATTTGCTAACACACGAGTCATCACCTTCGTCAGTCAGCGAAGCTAGCAGACCATCACCCTGGTCTGAGTCATCGACTTACCTCGTTCAGACTCAGCGCAGGCTCCTGCTGAGTGCTCACTTCATCAACACTACTGCTCGCGTGTTCTCAATCTCACCTTGTTGAGCTCCTCGCTCACATTTTCTCACCTCATTGAGCTCCCTCTCACGTGTTCTCACCTCATCAAACTGATCCTGCACCTTCCAGCAGTGGTGCACAAACTGCACGTTCTGGATAGCTCGCTCGATCTCGTACGGGAAGCGGCGCTCGTCGCCGAAGAAGTTGAGCGCCTGCAGGCGGGCGCTGTCGGCCACCTCGGCATGCACCGGGTGAAACTGTCCGGGCAGGGTGGCCCCCGGAGGCTGGGTGGGCTCGAACGGCGTCTGCGGCTGCGGCGGCGCCCGCTGCGGCACCTTCATCAGCACCAGGCGCGGCAGCTCCTGCAGGAAGAAGCGCCGCACCCAGGGCGCCATCCGGTGCGTGGACGGCTTCCGGTAGTGGATGTTCAGGATGACGATGGTGGAGATCACAGAAATGGTGACAAGAATCATGGTGAAGAGCAGGTACTTGCCGAGCAGCGGCACCGCCAAAGACGTGGAGGGTATGATCTCGGAGATAAGCAGGAAGAACATGGTCTGGGAGAGAAGAATGGTGATGCAGAGGGCCACCTTCTCCCCAGAGTCGGCCGGCAGGTAGAACACCAGGACGGAGAGGTAGGAGAGTGCCACGCACGGGATGATGAGGTTCACCGTGTAGAACAGCGTCTTCCGCCGCAGCGTCACGTTGAAGTAGATATCTGCAAAAACAGACGAGTGCCGCGTTAGTATCGCAGTTCAGCAGAACGTTATTGACTAATGCTGACTGAGCGAAACTTTCTGGGACCCAGTTGGCGAGTTTTTCCCACTCGGAGGCACGTCGGTGAAAAATAGCGTCCCGAAGGTGGATTCAGTCCCCAGGCCTCATCAGTATTCAAGTGCCGCCAAACGTCAAACCAAGTTTCGGCGAGGCCTTCAGCGAGGCAGTGAGCCGAGAGGCTGTCCAGACTGGCGGCGGGACAGCGTCATATCGTCCGCCGCCTTCAGTGCCGCCACATCTCCGCGCGGAGCACCATGTCACCATCAAACAAAACGGCGACACGAATTGACCTCTTCCATCTGGCGCTGGTGAAAACAAAGTGATCCCACGGCACAAAAGACCTGCCATGGCGGCCGACATATACGGTCCATTTTTCTGCGTTAAAATTTAAACGAGGCAATAAATAGCAGCACATAGTGCGACGTCGTATAAATAACTTATTTTAGATAAATGTTCAGCCCTCCGACATTATGCAAGACTCGTCATCAGATCACAGGTGAGAATACAGGACTAAGCTCATTCAATGAACGCAGAGTTGCTACATACGTGTGCATTTGATAAAACAGCAATAATGTTTCTTATTACAATTATTTTCTCAAATAAAGCCAACTACTTGCTGATTAAAAGTAGTTTACTATTGTAATATTTTTCTTCTTTTTATGCCATTCATTTTCGTCCAGCATTGACCTCCAGAGAAGAGCAGAATCTGCGAGAAATGAGCTGTTCACTCGTTCCACATTTCAATGGAGAATTTCGCCATGCCCAGAAAGTTTCGTTAATCGAAAAGAAATAAATTACGATAATGGAGTTCTTTTAAAGTTTTGAAACATACATGTGCCAGAACGCGAAAAACCAAATCAAGAAGTTAACCCTCGCATGTGTGCGGCGTTTGCCAGCTTCTAATGTGTAGGCGGGGGGGGGGGGGGGGGGTCGGTCGAACCCCCCTTGCCGTTTGGCCCCTGATCGAGCTAGAGCTTCGCGGAAAAAACGAGCGTGTTGCCCGTGACGAGAGGAAGCCGATGATACCCAATTTTAAGGTCCTAGGTCATTGGGTGACCTTCCAGGTCAGGTCAATGACCCAAAGTCGGGAAAATCGGGACCTGTTAGAAAGTCGTAAAGTGTGGCTGCTAAGGGGTTTTTCGGGGTGCTGATCACGAATATCGTTTTAGTTTTGATCACAGATGATGTCTTTAAGCATTTAGACCAGGTCGGGTCAGGTCAGGTCAGGTCAACCAGTAGGCATCGTGACGGGTATTCGTAGTACGTGTCAACCGCCTCTGACAGCTTCGTAACATGTTACGAAGGCACCAAAACTACTTCGTAAATGTTCAAATGGTTGCTAAATTCGAATTCAGCTCCAAAAACCAGCGTAGAAACATGTACAGCTCGAAAAAGTGAACCGAGGTCACCCGAGGTCACCAAAGGTCAATGACCTGACCTGACCTTCAGGTGACCTTGACACCCACCCTAATGCATGGAAGCAACATCAAATCACATGTTTGAACGTTTGAAACCACGAAAAGCTTGCAAACGCGCGGCTAATGCGAGCCGACATACACAGAATCGCGATTCCGGCCAAACATGGTCTCGGAAAAGAGGTCACAGGTCAAAGGTCATTTGGGTCAGGGTCATGAAATTTTCAGGGTAGGTGTAAAATTGATCAATGTGAGGGTACTGAAAGTTTTGTCGCGATCGGCCGCTTTTTACGCGAGTTATTCGCGAAAAACCATCGGGGGGGTCCATCCGACCCCCCTATACATGCGAGGTTTAACAGACTTTTGAGGAATGACATTGCTAGCATTCGGTTTTTCTATTTTGTTGCGTAACTTGATATAACTTAACCCTATTAGTGGCAGGCTCCTGGCTACCCCATATTAGTGGCGGGGGGGGGGGCTGTTTACGACCCCCCCCCCCTTGATATCTCGAGATCTAACCGGCCGATTTTCAAAATTCAAACGGCATTCGATTTGGCTCAACGAGATCTACATTTCTAAAAAAAAATTAAATAATGTCAATAGGGGGTAGAGGGGGGTAAAAACGGGCAAATTGCAGATACATTTTAGACTGTTTATCACAGCCAGGTTTCTGAACCAATCTTAACGCAACTTTTGCCGATCGATAGAGAATGAACCAGGAATTCACATGGATCCTAAAAATACGCATTTTTAAAAATCATAGGCGGATACAGATCATTGAGATTGGGGGTACACAAAAAGTATAGTAAATAAGGTTTTTGTTGGTAGGTACTGTTTCTAAAAAGGGTGGCAATGGACTTGTTATGTTACAATTTTCTTATGAGAGAACGACTAAAATTGTATTGGTCATGCATAGGCGGTGTCAGGGCACCTATGTTGGGAGGTAAAAAATAACCCCCCTTTTTGGACGCCTGGATCCGCCTATTATAGCAAAAACGTGTCAGAAGAGGATGCACAATAACTTTGTATATGTTATCACATGATACCTTTCATTCACTGTTCGTAAAACTGGTGCAGCATCGTGATCTTCGCCCAAATGACTCGCTTCACGAATAGGACCCCCAATTCCCAGTGCTCTGGAGCCGCCCCTGGTAAAGTTATGAACTTGAAATTTTCAGGGAATGTGCCCAATTTAGTTTTAGGAAAAGTCAGAAAATTTCAGCATTGTAGCTTCAGCGGCTTCGGAGATATTCCCGAAAAACCTGAGGGGTGGATAAAAACACCCCCCCCCCCTGCCACTAATAGGGTTAAGAGTACAGCTTTTCGTCTTACTGCGTCGTACAGCGTAGCGCGCATCGCGTCGTCAGTGATGCTGTGCTCCTCACGATCATCATCTGTTATCTCATTGCAAAGTAGTGAACATGTTACAACACTATTGCTTCTATCGCAGCAACCGGAAGACACTTAGTTGCGCTGGCAAAATGAAAACATGTCCGCTCATTCCGACTCGGTAACGGCACAGATTGAGCGTGCGCCACGAGAACTGTAAGGTAGGCTGTTCCGCAACACTCTCGTGCCCGGCGGTACAGTCTACATCTCCAGTCGTCTGAGCCGGGGAGCCGCATACGCGAGAACAGCGCCGTATGTACGTTGAGATTGCTGATAAAATTTTGAATGTTTTATGTTACGCTCATTGGAGAATGTTGAATGCTCCGACCAATAAGTGACCTATTTTTATAGCTGGATCTGATGCAGGCTTCTCCAGCCATTTAAGACCTTGTATCAAAAATGCGAATGTTGATGTGCATGGATAGACCAACTTAAGACTATTGGAGCGCAAAGTCGTCGATCTTACGAACAGTTTCACACAAAAGATGAGCAGTGAACAAATGCGATTGCTTCTCACCTGGGTAGGGCTGCACACAGCACGGGTAGAACTTCTCGTGACGCGTGGCCGGCACTCCGAGAATGTCCCACTCCACGCTCGGATAATACTCCTTCAGGTCAATGCCGAGCTCCACAAAATTGGAGTCGGGCGTCTGATCTATGTGCCGCAGGTCGATCTGAGAACACCCAGGGGTCACCAGGTTCGCCGCTCATGTTATATAGACAGACATTGGCGTCAATGGGCGCCTGGGGGAACTGGTGCTGCTTACGTATGGGAGGAGCGCCACATTATCCCGCAAATGGTTCTGGGACCTGACCCGAACCAGAACGTTTCCCAAGGGACAAGCCATATAGCTAAAGCTGAGCAGTGAGCACGGCAAACTACTGAGTTGGGGCCATTTCTGTCGTGAGTTCTGTAAATGACCCATTTTCGCTTTGTTTAGAAATAAGTGCACTGGTGTGATTTTTTTGACTGATTGTTGCAAATTTCTTCACAGGCTAGATATTTTCATGTTAAGTGTGCCTTTTGAGAAAACTGCGCCTGCTTTTCTACGACTGAGCTCCCCGGGGGCGGCGGTCGTTTCGGCACCCATGCAGATGACAGAGCAACAGTTAGTGGCACCTGCGCCGCGGCACCGGCCGGAATGAAACCCGCCTTGCCTGAATGGCATTTACTCCTCCCGTCTCCCTCCCTCTCTCTCTCTCTCTCTCTCTCTCTCTCTCTCTCCCTCTCTCTCTCCCTCTCTCTCCCCCTCTCTCTCTCTCTCTCCTTCCACCTCTCCCTCTCCCTCTTCATATATCAAACAATACGGAGTAGTCCTGCCATTACAAGGGTTGAAGAATGAAGATATCACAGCATTAGCAATTAGTCAAGGTGCAGGATCACACCATGAACTTCGTGCATACATATTTTAGCACGGTTCGTTAATTACGCACATGATTGATTACCCAGCTTCCCTCTGAATGTCTGGCCATACGTAATAATTAACTATTCACGTTATCTCACCTAGGATTAAGTTATCACAAGCCTTCATGTAAGGCGGAATACGAATATCTCTTTCCACGCCGACAGAAACTTCCTGATTAAAAAAAAAAAAGATTTTAATTTTATGTCTAAAGAGCATTGAATAGCAAAATGGTACCGATCACATGCTCCTCTCACCTGATGGCCATCATATGTCCAGCTGCCGAACTTCATAAAACACTGCTGCTGGTCAAAGGGGAAGTAGCGTACGTCGATCTGGCAGTAGGACTTGAAGATGGCCGGCGGATCCCAGAGCACGCGGCCGTCGTTGTGAATCATGGCCTTGGTCAGAGTGGTGATTACGTATTCCCCATCCGCGCTGAAACAAATGGCACGCCGTCTTGAGGCAATAGCGTCCGGAACGAAACTCGTCTGTATGCATTGACACACAAATACAAATTGACCGTGACTGCTCGATAAATTGATCGATTAGCTCGACCAGAAGGGGTTTCTGATTCATTCTGAGTGTCGACTAATGGTAGGTAGTAGTCAATGGTTATGGCTTTTTGTGCATTTTAATGGAACGCTGATACAGTGTGGTGGGCCTCGCCGCTTGTGCGAAAATAGGGATCACAAGGGAAGGTGAAAGGTCCCAAGAGGAGAGAGAGAAATCAAGAGTGACAGAGAGAGAGAGAGAGAGAGAGAGAGAGAGAGAGAGAGAGAGAGAGAGAGAGAGAGAGAGAGAGAGAGAGAGAGAGAGAGAGAGAGAGAGAGAGCGAGAGAGAGGGAGGGAGAGATGACAAGGTGATCAGGAAAAGAAGGACGGGTAAAGGAGCGTCAGAATGGAGACGGTACCCACAATAGTGCCGAGGTGGGAGCACTCACACATGCCCAGAGCAATTCGGACAAAATGAAGGTCCGGTAACTGCCGGCTCCCGCCTCTGTGGTATGGGCACCAGACCAGTCCAGACCAGACCAGACCACACCAGACTGACTGGCTGCTATGACGCTGTGCAGCCCGCCGCAGCGCCGACGGAGCGAGAGAGCGCCGCGAAATATCGGCCCCGCCGCGGCCCGGCCGGCCGGACACACCGATGAAGCATTCAGGAAACGGCGCCGGCCCCATATTTCCGGCCGGGGGGAGACGCATACCGGGGGCCGAATATCGACGGCCGAGCGCGCCACCTTCGGCGCGGCGCGCCGCCAGCGCCGCCGCTGCGCCACAATGACGGCAACAAATGCGGCCATCCGTTGGGCCGCCTTCGGTGAGCGGTGGCCACCGCTGTCCGGTGAAACGACCGCGGCCGGGCCGGGAGCCGATATTGGATCGGCTCGCCCGACAGATCAACGGATCGCTCCACCACCGGATCCACTCGGCCGTAATAACATCAGACGCCCAAAACGAAATTGCATTTGTGTTTGGTCCCACTAATATCATACGTCAATGAAGATATCAAGAGAAATGTGGTCAACCAAGCAGTTCTCGAAATGTGATGTGAAATTGCGATTCGGATGCGGAGATTGCCAAACGCTCTATTGCTAATTTCTATTATTCGGTACATCGGTTTACTAATATCCAGCTCTGTGTGGAGCTGCCTGGAAGGCTTTGATATGGTCAAACCTGACCTGGTCCGGCCCCATCAAGCTCGATTAATTGGTTCGGTCTGGCCTGGTCTGCTCTCCTCTTGTTTGGGTTTCGTCCTGGTTACTGCCGTCTCCGAGCTGCGTGGGTTCTCTACTGCTGCCGCCAGGCCGGTGCCGCTGCAGTTCCCGGCCGCCGGACGCGCCGTATACGAGCTGAAGTGCCACCGGTACGACCTCACTGGCCGGTACAGCCCAATGACAGCGGTCCCAGCCCACGCAGCGCCAGACAGCGCCGCCACCAGCCGCCCCAGAGACGACCCTGCCATTCGCCCGCATATTCACAGCCGCTCGCTCCGAGAGCGGAAATGAGAAAAGTTGCCAATGTTACCTGCTGTGTAGGCTGATGTTGCTGAATGTAAGGCGGCCAAGATCGTAAAACGCGAATACTTTTGAATTATGTCGTAGCCCCACTACAGGGGAAGCAATGACTACATAGAAACCGTGCATACTGCATATAAACATAATTGCACAGCTAACTGAATGCGTGAAGCAACTTAAACAGCATACTTAGAAACTGCCGCTTTGATTCCTTGGATTCGAAATTGGCTCTGTCATTAAATCGACTGATTTTACCCAAGTGCTTAATTTTCTGATACACTGAGCTTTTGCTGCGATGCTCATGAAATTATCGTCGGTAATTCATTTGTCTGTCATAAAACAACTACAAGCACTAAGCAGCTTTGTGCAATGTGCATTGTACAGCCCTCAGCAAACTGCGTGGTAGGTATTCTTTTTTCGACAAAACCGATAATAACTCAAAGGCTATGCTATCAGTCGGTCGGAACTCATTGCATATAGATGCGCCATGCTCCACTCCTTCGATTGGGTCTATAACTAAACGAAGTATGCGCCTTGTGTGGCAACAAAATGCAAAAGTTTGTTTTGGGGGCAAATATAAACCTTTAGGTTTTATTGCTGAACTAGATGGAAAATGAATACGGTGCTGATGCCAATCTAAGATGTGGAGTCTCGCGCGTCTTGCTGTTACGATTTCCGAATGACCGATAGCATACTATTTGCCTCATTCTCGTTTTTGTCGAAAAAAAAATACCTACCACGCAGTCTACAGAGGGCTGTAACTAATTATCGATGTCAATTCGATGAAAGCCGACAAGAACCCAAAAAGACGACGCATATAAATTGTTAAAATAGTTTATCAGACTGCCTAAAAAAGACTGAAAACTCTAATTCAAGATATGATGTCGGGGAGGTGAGGGGGGGGGGGGGAGGAAGTCATTATCGGCTAATGCGTCCTTGTGCATTGTGAACCCAGTAATAGACTTCCCAAGGCATGCGGAATGCGGATGCTGGCTGGGATTTCGCCTGTGCCGAGTTCTTCAATTTTCCAAGCCTCAATCACGGTTCGAAATGACAACCATAACGGCTTTATGTTTCATTAGATAGTAAATGGGTTTCTTTCATGTGGAATATTTCCCTTTCTTTGTGACCGTCGTAATACCTTATTCAATATGGCATGGCATTGGCGTAAGTTGCAAGGGTCCATATTTAACGTATCAGTCCTTTACACTGCTGAATGGAGTCGATGTCTCACTTGTTGTAGAGGACGATGTCGGGGAGCCAGATGTGTTCTGCGGGCACATACAGCTGCTCCACGCCGCCGTACTCCTTGGGGTCCCACACAAACTTGTGATCCATCCACATCTGGAAAAACACACAATACCTGTAAGTAACACCATTATAAATTAATTACACAGGCAATAAATTGTCCAGGAGAAGACAATTCGCTATTCTCTTGGAGACAGACTGCTGACTGCGCAGTGCTCACTTTCAGCTTTTTTAAAGGGACACTCCCACCTTAACATTAGTTTTGAGTTGAGATAGCCAAATTGGTGGCCATGGCCTGCAAATACCGGTTTGGGCACTCACAACATCGACAAATGCTTTAATTCGGAGATATGGAATTTCAAACTTGCAGTTTTCGGATTCTAAGGGGCTAGTGCATTGGTATGCCCCCTTAGAATTTGTGACGTCAGCGGAGATCTAACGATTTTTAAATCTTTTACTAAAACGTTTGGTAGCACGCGGTGGTATATGCTGCTTTGCGCGCAACAAATGCCGCACTTTCAAATAAAGTCGCTAGGAACAGCGGAGATCCCAAAAAGTAAACAAAAGTAAAAGTCTAATATCTTGAAAACCGGTGAATATTTTTCGATGAAATTTGGTAGATTTTCGCTCTTTCTGAACCGAGCGACATCACTTTCGTGCCAATTCATTAACTTTTTTGAAGGTGGGAGGGTCCCTTTAATGGACTTACACCGTCTCGTTTTCAAAAATATTTTCTGTTCCCTAATATCTCTAATAAAGGAATTTGAAGTCAATATCGCTGCACATCACTTCCGTTTTCCACAAGTAGGACATAACAGGGGTGAATCATGAAACCCAGCTCTATCATCCAGCTCTACCAAAACTAAAATAGCGCTATTCAGCACAAAACCAAAAACTAAAGTAGGCACCATTGGCCCCAAGCTTAGAGTGCCAGCGGCCAGAAGTTTTGGATGCACCGACTCTCATCCTCGGCTCATCACTTGAGTTGACCAGGGAATATGACTCTGTCGGAATATGACAGCAGAGGTCATTCTGAGAGTTGAAGGCTGCCGATCAAATAGCTTCTGATATTCCATTTTCAGGCCTCATCTCAACTAGGTACTAGTCGCTAGAAACCCGCTCTTGAGGCAATACATAATAGTAATAAACACATAATTCAGTCTAAGCTTCGCAGTTCACTTTTGCAACCAATTACCGAACTGTGATAAAACATCCACTCCCTTGCGCCGACATTCTAAGAATATAATTCAAAAATATTTAAAATACATTGCCGAACTACACCAATCTTGATCGATGCATATCCGCCCACACTATGAGCGCCTCAGACGCGTTGATGGGTTGTTCGTTTCGCTAGCCATAGTTTAATGAAACCTTCACGGCAGGACGATATATTCAGCGCTGCTGACGTGGCAGTGCCATTTATTTTCAGCCCCTGACGTTATCAATATTGATTGTCATACAACGCATCAACGACGGGAGCCATGTTGTCGCCGTTTTCCGTTCTCTCCGTTCTAAATGATCTGTTTACTGCTCGAAAGTTTTTAAACATCGGCTGTCAACAGCACAGAGAAAACCGCCTTTCACAGTAGGGGCAAACGTGTTTCTCTCAAAATATTTGTGAGAAACACTTCACTGTGTATTAACGTGCAGGCATGTACTTATGTATAACAATAAGCTATATCTGTGAACCTCAAATTATTTGAGCCCAAATGCTTCCCCTGGTTTGCTGCCGCACGGTCGCAGTGTGTCACTCAGTTTCGATGTGTTTGAATGTTTGTGGTGATGGATATGGTGATGGATATCATTCCGACAGTCCCAATAATAAATGGACATATTGGTGCATTTATTGTTGGGCTAGGCTGACAATGATGTGTTGATAATGTAACCTACCTTTGTGATTATCAACACAGGAGATACGTCCCCACTCAAATGGAACGCCGGACTTGAAGGGGTCCATCAGCAACAAGCCCTGCTTAGCTGGTGGGCCCTAGAAAGTCTGGCTGTTGACCTGCGCTCGAATTGACCAGAAATGTTTCCCCACTGGATTGCCATTTGCTGATTTTTCTTCTAGGAGTGAAAGGCTGAATGCACTCTAATAACCAATTATGTATGCATGTATGAATGACTTCTTTCTTAGATGTAGTAGAACAGTCATCCGCTGCTTTCAGCAATGACTACTTTGGCTCTCTTTATTTATTAACCGGTTCCCGCACTTCTTTTGCTTACTTTGTTTTTTTTCAATTTTCCTAGCTGGGAGTGCCGCGACTTATCCTTTTTTATTTTTATCTGGTGTTAACGTAAGGTGCTGTGAGTCGCTGGGCTGAGGGTGGGGGCACTCCTGGTCACCTAATAATGGGTGGCGGAGTAGTTCGAAAAAAAAAATATGTGCATGCGTGCGTATGTCATGCTTTCCCTTTTGTTTTACCGTATGACGTAATTGAGCGAAAAGCCACCGTTTTGTGTGGACCTCTTTCGAATACATCTGATATGATCTAATCTGATCTGATCTGATCTGATCTGATCTGATCTGATCTGACTACAAAAAAAAAAATGTGGACTCCAGCACGCGTGAAAGCAAATTGAAACTGGTCATACATCAGACGCATTCACAAAAGTAAAGCATTCGAAGACCTACACATACAAGTATTGTCACATCGGCCACGGTATTCAATTGCTTTACTGGGTAGTTACTGGCCTGCGCCTTTATATCATTCTTACTCTTTTGTCCACCATATTACGGCTTTCTTCAGGGGAAAAATATCCGAAATCAAATTTAACTTTCAAGTTTACTAAATTGGAGAACATCTCACTTAATTAACTCTACCTGAATTATTCATCGAGCAGCATAAGCAGTTTTATCCTCGATTGATCGACAGCGAAGTTAATGATTTGTTCAGGATAGTGTAAGATCGGCTCACTTCACGGCGGTGCTTTCTAATGAATCATCGTTAATTGGTATATAAGCCGGGATGGGATCAACTTGAATTGAATTTTCTTAGGGGGCTATTCGTGTACACTGCTTCAATCATGCATTGCTTCATTTAGGTGCGCAGTGCAGTGTGACATTGGATGACAAACGACCAAGAGTGGGAGCGAATCGTCTGCCCGTACCTCACCTTTTCATCGGCTGAGAGAGTGAGCCACAGAGAGTCAGCACTTTACATTCCGTTTATTTTGTTGTAAGAGCGAATCTCTCAGACAGTGCCTCACTGGCTAAAGGCCGCCCCACACTGAACCTCGCATGCGGGTTGCGAGTTTGCGAGTTTTGAGTTTGCGGGCATAATACTAATTCATAGAGTGATTAGACCGTTCCCTTATGGTAACTTCATGAATACAGTGAAGCCGGTGCACCTTCAGAAAATTACATCTAGTCGCAATACCAGCGCAACGAACCAAAATTCGACTCCAACGAAAAACCCGCAAGCCTCGCAGAACTCGCAGACCTCGCTGCGAGGAAAATCGAAAGTTGACTTAAAACGAGCTTTTGGAATGCGATGTAAGGTGGCTCGCAAGCTAAAAACATGCAGACTCGCTTGTTACATGGTAGTGTGGGTCACTCAGCTTTTGTATCATTTGATTTTGAAGAAACCCGAAAAACCAAAAACTCGCAACCCGCATGCGAGGTCCAGTGTGGGGCGGCCTTAAGATACGTATAGTCAGGCGCTGATGATCAGGGAGTGCCCAAATTACTGTGTCACTCGCTGGGAAATGCCACAGAGAGGAAACATGTAAATTTATTTTGATTTAACATCAAATTTCAGATGAGCAGCGTATACCCATTGATACAATGCCTGCTTTGATCAGTGGTCACTGGTCAGTGGTGTCAGTAGTCAGTGGTCAGTGGTCAAACATGGCCTGCATTGGTCAGTGGTCAGCTACTCAGTGGTCAGTGGTCAGCGGTCAGCTAGTCAGGGGCCGGTAGTCAGTGGTCAGTGGTCATTGGTCAGTGGTCACTGATCACTGGTCACTGGTTACTGGTCACAGGTCACAGGTCCGTTGTCAGTGGTCACCTGTCAGTGGTCAGTGGTCAGTGGCCAGTGGTCAGTGGCCACTGGCCAGTGTTCACTGTTCAGTGGTCTGTGGTCTGATTAGGGGCAGCGCTGCCGGCCGGCCGAGCGGACCGGCCTGTAGGGACAGAAACGCCGCACCCGCCGGTGCCAGAGCTGGTAGGGACAGATACCGCCGCACCCGCCGGTGCCAGAGCTGGGCTCTGCCGGCCGCGATATTGGGCCGGCTAACCGGGGAGGGGGAGGAG